>NC_134696.1:100612179-100912179 GCF_050947455.1 Rhinoderma darwinii | reverse complement strand
TTGTGCCAGCGCCGGGCCCCTGGAGGAATTGCGACTGTAACGTCGTCTCCATTTTTCTGCCGTGTCTGTGAGTCGGTTTTCCAGTCTTATTGGATCAATCTGCTTATTCTCTCTCTGGTCGAGTCGTTTCACCAGTGCCGGATTATCGGATGCCGGATGAAAAGAAATGCTTAAATAGCAATTCCAAAAAGCGGTCAAAGGAGATAAGAAAAATATGACTGCTTTCCTCCACAAACAGCGCCACCCTGGTCCAGTGGCTGGGTATGGTATTGTAGTCCAAACTTTTTCATTTGTATGGGACCGGAATAGGACTAAGCTGCAGTACCAGACCTAGCCAATGCACAAGGGTGGCGCTGTTTCTGGAACGATGAAGCCACATTTTTAACAACCCTTTTATTATCGCGCCATGAGGCTTCCAGGACAGGAGACAGATTTTTGTTGAGTTTATCTCAGAAAGCATTTCCTACACTGATACATTGCAGCAAACTGCAGCTGTGTAAGCAGGCCTAAGGCTCTGTTCGCATTAGCGTCCTGGCTTCATTTCTTAATGGACCTGGGGCCGCTGCGACGAATCGTGACGGTAGATTTTCAGCCTTGATGTAAATGAGTGTTCCATTTCGCTGGCAGCAAGCAGAGATCTTACAAATGGTGCAAAATTGAAACACGAACTGTTAGCAAGTGGCAGAACTTCTTCTTATACGATTGATATGAAACAAGAAATCCCCTTTAATAGGATGATGATGAGCGGGGGATGTGCAGCCTCCGCTGCCCGCTCCTGCCCGACTGCAGCTGTTGCGCCATTTACTTTATACCCGCCGCCCTGCCAGAACCCGAACAAGCTCGGACTTGTAGATCTGCTGATATATAAAGAGTAGCTGAGATGAACCAAGGCTGGCACAGTAACGCGTGGTGCCCGGCATCTGTCGGCCAATCACATTGGCTCTCCGGCTGCCATTTGCGCTGACGGATGGTGTTTTGTCTTTTGTCACCTATGATCTTTATTTCGGCAGAGCTGCTGGTAAATATTTGCCTTGGGAATATTCAGCTCTGCTGATATCAGTGATCGGAGCAGATGGAAGGGACGGGGTGGGGCAATGACGTCGCAGCATTAACGCAAAAGCAAATAATTCCAGTGACGATGACGGGAGAGTCATCGCTGACTGTAAAGGAGTGGTCCGGGTTATAAAAAAAAAATTCTGCACCTTTCTAATATACTTTTTGCGTTCCAATTTCTTACTATTTTAAACATCTCTGCTTGCTGTCAGTGAACGGGAGGGGGGCATTCTTGTTTAGAGCCAGGGGCTGAAAACTGGTCCGGGCCTAATAATGCTCACAGATAAAGGTTTGATACAATTGTATCCAGTCTAGACAATCCTCTGGAAAGTAAGGAGCCTGCAATCCAGACTGATACATTGTAGCAAATGATCAGCACAGGAGAGACACTTGTGCTGCTACGGTGTTTATCTCACGGAGGATTGTCTAGACTTGATACAATTCTATCCAATTTGGATGTTTTTTTTTTTTTGTTTCTGGATGTAACTGATTGCTTTTTTTTCACTGACAGCAATCGGAGATTTTGAAAAACAAAGTATAGTAGAAATTTTCGTTCTAAATGATTAAAGGGTAACTAGACTTTTAAAAAACTTTTGACATGTCAGAAGTTTTGATCCTGGGGGCCAAGCACTGAGACCCCACTGATTGCTAAAACGAAGCGTCGGAAGCGCTCAGATTAGCATTGTGCCGCTTCGTTTCTGGTCGGCTTTCCTCGCAGCACAGCGCTTTCCCAATCGGTGAGGGTCTGTGCTCGGAACCCCAGGATCAAAACTTCTGACATGTCACTATGAAAGTTTTTTTTGTTTTTTTTTTGTAAAGTTGTTACCCTTTAAGCTTTGTGAGTTCCCTATTCGTCCAGGCTGCAACCCTGTCCACCCCCCATGCTTTACCCTGCAGCTCTGCTTGTTCAGATTTGCTGCTGTGTATAAGAAGGATTATAAATTACCAAGTAACTAAACCTCCAGCGAGAAGATTAATCTGATAAGTGCCACGCAGAGATTGAGGGAGGGGCCCGGTGATGGGGCGTGGCCTCGGTAAGTGGGTGGGGCCTCGATGTGGGCAGAGTTTTGCGATGGTCTTGAACGCCCTCACTTCAGGCACAATGATCTGCATTGTGAAATCTTCGCTCGCTGCTTCACCCTGGGCCTCGTCTTGCTCCGCTCCAAATCTTTGGCGTCTCCTGCGATGACTCAGCGCTGCTGCCTGTTCAGTTTACGGTTTAAATGGGAAAACGTGACACAAGTTTTGGCAACAGAGCCGTTGTTTATAGGTATATATGTATATACACTGGCAGATTGCCCGCTATTGTTCTGCAGTTATCAGTCCCCCCCCCCCCCACACCTATACCCCTATTACCAAGCCGTGGATGACACGTAGTGCTCAGTCCAAGCTGCCTGTATATGTGAAGGACTACTAGTGGTGTTCATCCTGTTCATGAACAGAATGCCAGGACTGCAGTAAGGACCGACATGTAGGTGGTGGGGGGGGGGGTTTAACTGCATAAATCCTGCCATTAGGGAGGTCACGGAGCCACCGGAGGTGACTAAGAAACAACTGAATAGACTATTAAAGGAACGTTCCAGGTAAAACTGCTGCTGTGTTGTGCCCAGAGCAGGGCCAGAAGGGGCGGAGCATGACTTCTCTTTGAATTCTTGTCATGCTCCTCCCCTCCGGGTCCTGCACTGGGCACAACACCGCATCCGTTTTACCTGGAGCGTTCCTTTAAGGGCGACTTTCCAGGTAAATTTCCGATTTTTTTCTGGGAAGTTTTTCTTAAAGGGCTATGTCCGTCGGGAGGGATCCTGCACCTGCGGAACTGCTGCGCTGCCTCGTTGTATTTCGTCGCTATGTGTAATTCCCAGAGCTCCCCGTCTAGAGGATCTGCATTCTGCGTCACCAGCGGCCGCCAGTCCCCGGAGCCCGGCCCGATCGTCTCATTAATGTTCTGAAGTCTTCACGTGCTCTGTGTTGGAGCGGTTTTGGCACACTGGGTTATAATGTCAACATTAGCCCTGCCTCAGGGCCAGCGATTGAAGTCTCGGGCGTACACTGGCACGCAGCCTCCCCCTCTCCGCCGCACAGCAGGTAAGCATTGTGCACATAGTGATACAACACCGATATAATGACTGCAGCACCCCCCCCCCCCCCACTATGGAGATATGTATATATTGTCCGCAGGGCTACCATATATTATCCGGGAGGGGGGCGAGATCCAGTCTTCTAATTATAGGATGAAAAGTTTTGGCATTTTTTTTTTCTTATATATAAATATATCCTTAGGTGATTCCTCACCATTTCCAATATCTCTGCTTGCTGTAAATGGCAGCATGTAGAGGCTATAAAATACTTCTCACAGTTCAGTGTTTGTCACAATTGTATCCAATTCAGACAGTCGATGAGCTAAACACACAGTGCACACAGTCTGACACTCCCTTCTCTGACCTAATGAATAGAATGCAAGAACTGAACTGTGGAAACTGACACTTGCGCAGTCTGAACAGTAGGAGAGAGCGAGTGGATCACCATGAAAATGTCTATTCTGTCAGTGAGGGCTGTATATGACCATTGGCTGTTGTCGCCCCTCGTCTGTTACATAGATGGGGTTTTTTTCTGCCGACTTTCCCGTTTCATGTATTCGGGGTTAATGACGAGTGAGATGATCTGCAGATTTATGATTTCTGGGGGAATTGCAATGATATCATTTTTATTCTTATGAGAATTGATCTGTATATAAATAGTGATGTCCTCATTGGGCTGGAATTCCTGCGGATGCTGTTTATGGCGTCCTGTAGTCGGCGGCAGGCACCTGTGGGGGAGGGGGGGGGATCATCCTTTTCCTGCGGCTTCTGTTTTATAGGGACCTACAGAGGAGATTCTGGTAATGGCGGCGTATTAGGGAGTCGCTGTATCGGGAGCTCCCGACTATAGAACGTCATTGTGCTCCCAAACTTTGTCCTGGTAATGGGGGATGGAGAATCGTTTGCACTTGTTAAGGGGAAACCTGTTCTCTCCAACTGGATGTTTGGTCATGTGACGGATGTGTCCGCCCTTTATGCGCAGTTTGGGGCCCCTTTGTTGTCTTTCAGACGACCTCTGGAGTAATTTCGGCTCTGGGGGGGGGGGGTCTTCCGTCGTCTCCTTTATAATTACCGGGACCCTTCTGGCTTAACCTGTTTTACTTGAGACTCTGGGGAAATGTTTATGGGAACAGAGGAGAGCGCGGCCGAACCTTTAAAAAGAGAGAGCTGACTGCAGAGTAGGGCTCACATCACATGACGTTACGTGAACGCGTCCGGCGTGGCCTCCGTCGTGGTGGTATGGGTCGGTATGTATATATGTTTTTTTATGTATAGGTACGGGCAGCATACTGTGATTTCCTATACTGTGGGCCACTTATACAGTGCGGTATACGAGATAATGTTTTGTGGTCCATAGGCGATGTATGGCGTATTTTAAACCACACCCCTTTCTACTAAGTCACACCCCTTTTCAAGTGAGCCGCAAATCAATAAAACTGTTGTCTAAATTGGTTGTGCCCAACAAATGTCTGAATTCTGGCACAACAAGAATAGTAAATCTGCCACTTCTTGGTTTTTCAATTCTTCACCCTTTTTCAAGATCCCTGCTTTCTGGCAGGGAATGGGAACTTTTCTGTTTACACCCAGACTTTATACTTCTCAGGGCCTGTTCACATTCGCAGTGTACGATCCCAGGCGTCCTTCTTGGCACCAGTCAGGGCTGGTAATACGTTGGTTTTCCCGTAAATAGGGAAGCGCAGTCAGACGCCACATAAAAACGTACGCCGCACGGTATGGGCTCGGCGGAGGGTTTATACGTATGTGTGAGGTCCGCACCAGGACTTCTCCAATGTTTTCTACTCTAGACTTATCAGCAGACAAACGCTACCGCGCTGTGCCCGTATCATACCAACCAAATACCACCATGTAATGCGAACGGAATCCCTAGCAGCACCAAATACCTCCCCAACAGTATCACATACCACCAAGGAGCACAAAATACCACCCCAACAGTACCACATACCACCAAGGAGCACAAAATACCACCCCAACAGTACCACATACCACCAAGGAGCACAAAATACCACCCCAACAGTACCACATACCACAATGGGGCACAAAATACATCCCAGCATTGTCGGCCACATTACTGCATAAATGGCAGTCCCGTTGGCAGCCATAGAAGTTAGTGCAAACCAATGTCAAGATCTCTGCTTGCTATCAGCGCATGAAAACATTCTTACAAAATCCTCCTTCTGTCCAACTGTCACCGGTGCGCGGCTGATTACGAGCGACGGCTCTGATACATACAAGCCACACGGCGGTGCCAGTTGCACGTGGTTTTATCCTCTTCACTAATGCTTCCATTCCTATAAAGCAAGCAGAGATCTTACATGGTGAGGAAGTGAAATGCAAGCTTTAATAAAGTTGTGGGACTCTTCATTGTGTGGTGATTGTTGCACTTGGATGGAGCTTGCGGCCTGGGCGTTGCCCCCTCTGTATTGATGACCGGCGCTCGGATGTGGAACGCAGCACAGGAAGTCGCCGTTACTGGAAGATTCGGTGTCTGTTGTTGAGCTGTTTGATGCCTCTCCCCATTAATATCATTCATAAATATCCTACGAAGCGGAAGAGGCATCTCCCCCCTCCCCCATACCGCCCGCCATCCGTAACCCTCGAGTGGAGAGAATCTCTACAGCTCATGCATTAAAAATTAATCCTCTCTCCCTCCATTACGGCTACATCCAGGTCAGTGCATAATACAGCTCATAAGATTTCCAGAAGATGCCGGAGGAGGGGCAACAAGCCCCCCCCCCCCCTTCCCTTCCCCGTTCCCTTCCATCTTTTCTGGAAAATCCTTGTTTCCATAAATTGGAAGGACGGGAAATGCTCATTCGCCCGTTATGATTGGGGAGAATTGAGCCCGGAATGGCAACGTTGTAGCTCCAAAGTGTTGCCATTTGCGTCATCCCATGAATTGATCCACTCTATGGGAAGTCGGCTGCATTCAAGCTTCAGAGCTGAAATCTCCCATCATGCCCTGCTGGTTCAGTGTCCGCACAGAGCTTTTTCTGCTGCGTTTCGGGACGTGTCGACCTTACACCAGGTGCTGTACAGTAATGTAATGTAGGAAAAAATCATCAAACCCCCCCCCCACCCAGTATTAAAGGGGCACAGCTAATATATCTAGGGAAGGGGGTGTCTATAGACCAGCTTGCTGACTGTTTCTACTGGGGTTCCCACACAGATGCAGACGAAGAACCTTATGTGCATCTCTTGGCCGCTTGGTTAATCCGCACTCTTGCTGTGGGTTAACCCTATCATTGTCTGGATGAGATAGATTGTTCTGTCTTAAAGGGGAAGTAACACTGAAATCCTGAGTTTAGAATGGAGGAGCCGTTGATATCAGTGACATAAAGTAGTGATAATGAGGGGCAGGGATTAGACTGGACATCCCTTTGAAGTATGTTTGGTCTGCGTGAAATGGCTGATAACAGGGAACAATAGAATTAAAATTCAACTGCGCAGCAAATAGAGGGAAAGAGACTGTAGTTTTTTTAAGTAATGAGATTCTCCTGGCCGGTTGCTTGCGCAGCATTTCATATTCCATCTGGTTATCTTCCACCCCTTCCTATATTAAAGATAAACCTGGAGCCCTGTGTCGCAGATGTGCCTGGGAGCCTTATGCAGCGCCCGAGGCTTCTGGACGAGCCTCGCACATCTAATTGAGACGCGAAGGAAGCGAAACGTGGCGCTGAACTCGTATAGCCCAGGCTGGCGGGTGGGGGTGTATCACCGTGTAGCTAAGCAGATCGACTGGTCAGGAGCCTGAGAAAGCTGGGTGTAAAACGTTTGTTACAATTGTATCCAGTGCAGACCGCACTCTATGAACTCAACAGTCTGGACTGATACATTTTACCTGCACTGATACATTGTAGCAAACAATCCGGACAGGAGAGAGAGAGAGAGATTTGTGCTGCTAATGTGTTTGAATGATGGTTTGGATAGACTGGATGCAATTGTAGCAAAACCTCAGCTGTGAGAATGATTAGGACTGTTGATTTTCGATCTCTGAATTTAACCCCTTCCGCCCTGCTTGCATTCTGGGCCCTAATGTCCAAGCCATTTTTTACATTTTTCCATTGTCACATTCGAAGAGCTGTAACTTTTTTTTATTTTTGCGTCGGCATAGCTGTATAAGGTCTTGTTTTTTGCGGGACGACTTGCAGTTTTTATTGGTACCATTTGAGAGTAGATGCGACTTTTTGATCACTTTCTATCACATTTTTTTTAAGTCAGGATTAACAGAAAACAGCAATTTTTCCATTGTTTTTTATTTTATTTTTTACGGCGTTCACAGTGCGGGTTAAATAATGTAACAGCTTTATAGTCGGGGTCGTTACGGACGCGACGATACCAAATATGTGTAACTTTTTTGCTTTATTGTAGTTTTTTTTAATAGTAAAGCATTTTGTAAGGGGAAAAAGTGGGTTTTTCATTTTTTTTTTTTCACTTTTTTTTTTTTATTAACTTTATTAAACTTTTTTTACTTTTTTACTAGTTCCACTAGGGGACTTCACTATCCTCCGATCGCTATTATAATACACTGCAATACTTTTGTATTGCAGTGTATTACTGCCTGTCCGTTTAAAACGGACAGGCATCTGCTAGGTCATGCCTGCGGCATGATCTAGCAGGCATTCGCTCCAGGCAGACCTGGGGGTCTTTATTAGACCCCCGGCTGCCATAGAAGACACAGACACTCGGCGATTTTATCGCCGGGTGTCAGTGAGATGAGAGGGAGCTCCTCCCCCCCCCTCCCTCTCTCCAAAACCATTCAGATGCGGTGCTCGCTATTGCGCACCGCATCTGAAGGGTTAAACAGGTGAGATCGATACTAATATCGATCTCACCCGGCAGAGCAGGGACGCCCCCAGCCCTCAGCTGCTTCTGGCAGCTGAGAGCAGGGAGATTTCACGGCTCCCTGCTCTGTTTACTTTATTCTAATGCAGCGACGTAGTTTGGCGGCGCTCTAGAATAAAGCCCACTAATGACCGCCGTAAAAAGACGTATCGGCGGTCATTAAGGGGTTAAACCATAAATACTTTGATTCACTGACCGCAAGCACAGTTGCAGAACAGCCGTTTCTTTACCTTTTTAGGTCTTGACATTTTTTATCTAGTCGACATAGACCTAATGTTTAGGGCTTATTTTAAAGGGGACTTGGGATCAGGATGGATTCTGCTTTGGCCATTTGTACAGAGAAAAATAAAATGAAAAAAAGAAAAAAGAGATCCCGTCAGTGCCGCTATTGAGAAGCTGGGAAGTTGTGCCGCTATTGACTTTTGCATTAAGTAAAAAGCCGGACGTAAATAATTTCTCTGACTACAAGTCTCCCGGGAGGTTTCCCTTCTTGCACGCGGCCGATGTCAGACACACAATTGTGGTTTGTTTGATTGAGAAAACCCATTTTCAAATTCCTATTCCCATTTTAGGCTCTGGAGGACCCAACGCGTCAGTGCATTACAAGGAAAGCCTATTGATTTAAGTAAGAACTGTGCATTGCTACGTTTCCCTTCTGCCCCTATATACATGAGTATAACTACTATAATACTATTATACTACTATAATACTGCCCCTATATACAAGAATATAACTACTATAATACTGCCACTATATACACGAATATAACTACTATAATACTGCCCCTATATACAAGAATATAACTGCAATAATACTGCTCCTATATACAGGAATATAACTACTATAATACTGCCCCTATATACAAGAATATAACTACTATAATACTGCCCCTATATACAGGAATATAACTACTATAATACTGCTCCTATATACAAGAATATAACTACTATAATACTGCCCCTATATACAGGAATATAACTACTATAATACTGCTCCTATATACAAGAATATACCTACTATAATACTGCTCCCTATATACAAGAATATAACTACTATAATACTGCCCCTATATACAAGAATATAACTACTATAATACTGCTCCTATATACAAGAATATAACTACTATAATACTGCCTCCTATATACAAGAATATATCTACTATAATACTGCCCCTATATACAAGAATATAACTACTATAATACTGCCCCCTATATACAAGAATATAACTACTATAATACTGCCCCTTATATACAAGAATATAACTACTATAATACTGCCCCTATATATAAGAATATAACTACTATAATACTGCTCCTATATACAAGAATATAACTACTATAATACTGCTCCTATATACAAGAATATAACTACTATAATACTGCTCCTATATACAGGAATATAACTACTAGAATACTGCTCCTATATACAAGATTATAACTACTATAATACTGCCCCCTATATACAAGAATATAACTACTATAATACTGCTCCTATATACAAGAATATCACTACTATAATACTGCCCCCTATATACAAGAATATAACTACTATAATACTGCTCCCTATATACAAGAATATAACTACTATAATACTGCTCCTGTATACAAGAATATCACTACTATAATACTGCCCCCTATATACAAGAATATAACTACTACAATACTGCCCCCTATATACAAGAATATAACTACTATAATACTGCTCCTATATACAAGAATATAACTACTACAATACTGCCCCTATATACAAGAATATAACTACTATAATACTGCTCCTATATACAAGAATATAACTACTATAATACTGCCCCTATATACAAGAATATAACTACTATAATACTGCTCCTATATACAAGAATATAACTACTATAATACTGCTCCTATATACAAGAATATAACTACTATAATACTGCTCCTATATACAAGAATATAACTACTATAATACTGCCCCTATATACAGGAATATAACTACTATAATACTGCTCCTATATACAAGAATATAACTACTATAATACTGCTCCTATATACAAGAATATAACTACTATAATACTGCCCCTATATACAGGAATATAACTACTATAATACTGCTCCTATATACAAGACTATAACTACTATAATACTGCCCCTATATACAAGAATATAACTACTATAATACTGCCTCTATATACAAGAATATAACTACTATAATACTGCCCCTATATACAAGAATATAACTACTATAATACTGCTCCTATATACAAGACTATAACTACTATAATACTGCCCCTATATACAAGAATATAACTACTATAATACTGCCCCTATATACAAGAATATAACTACTATAATACTGCCCCCTATATACAAGAATATAACTACTATAATACTGCCCCTATATACAAGAATATAACTACTATAATACTGCCCCTATATACAAGTATATAACTACTATAATACTGCTCCTATATACAAGAATATAACTACTATAATACTGCCCCTATATACAAGAATATAACTACTATAATACTGCCCCTATATACAAGAATATAACTACTATAATACTGCTCCTATATACAAGAATATAACTACTATAATATTACATAGTAGTTACATAGTTAGTACGGCTGAAAAAAGACACATGTCCATCAAGTTCAACCAAGGGAAGGGAAAAGGGAAGGAAAAATTTCTACACATAGGAGCTAATATTTTTTTGTTCTAGGAAATTATCTAACCCTTTTTTGCAGCATCTCCTGTCCCTGCTGTGACGGCTCCTGCGGTAGGCTATTCCATAAATTCACAGTTCTCACTGTAAAGAAGCCTTGTCGCCTCTGCAGCTTGAACCTTTTTTTCTCCAGACGGAGGGAGCGCCCCCTTGTTTTTTGAGGGGGTTTTACAAGGAACAGGATTTCACCATATTTTTTGTATGTGCCATTAATATATTTATATAAGTTAATCATGTCCCCCCTTAGTCTTCTTTTTTCAAGGCTAAATAGGTTTAATTCTTTCAATCTTTCCTCATAACTTAAATTCTCCATGCCCCTTATTAGCTTCGTTGCTCTTCTTTGTATTTTTTCCAACTCCAGGGCATCCTTTCTATGAACTGGAGCCCAGAACTGAACTGCATATTCTAGATGAGGCCTCACTAATGCTTTGTAAAGTGGTAATATTACATCCCTGTCCCGCGAGTCCATGCCTCTTTTAATACACGACAATATCCTGCTGGCCTTTGAAGCAGCTGATTGACACTGCATGCTGTTATTGAGTTTATGATTTACAAGTACACCCAGATCCTTCTCAACAAGTGAATCCGCCAGTGTAGCGCCCCCTAGGACATATGATGCATGCAGGTTGTTGGTACCAAGATGCATAACTTTACATTTATCTACATTAAACTTCATTTGCCAAGTGGACGCCCAAACACTTAGTTTGTTTAAATCTGCCTGTAATTCATGAACATCTTCCATAGTCTGAACTATATTACATAGCTTGGTGTCATCTGCAAAAATAGAAATAGTGCTATTAATCCCTTCCTCTATATCATTAATAAATAAGTTGAATAATAGTGGTCCCAGCACTGAACCCTGGGGTACACCACTTATAACCGGGGACCATTCAGAGAAGGAATCATTGACCACAACCCTCTGGATACGGTCCTTGAGCCAATTCTCAATCCAATTACAAACTATATTTTCTAAACCTATAGTCCTTAATTTACCCATTAGGCGTCTATGGGGGACAGTGTCAAATGCCTTTGCAAAGTCTAAAAACACTAAATCCACAGCGGCCCCTCTGTCTAGGCTTCTGCTCACCTCTTCATAAAAACAGATTAGGTTAGTTTGACAACTTCTGTCCTTAGTAAAACCGTGCTGGCTGTCACTTATAATGCTATTTATTGTCACATAATCCTGTATATAGTCCCTCAATAGCCCCTCAAACATTTTCCCCACGATGGATGTTAAGCTTACTGGTCTATAATTACCCGGGGAAGACCTAGAGCCCTTTTTGAAAATAGGCACCACATTTGCCCTGCGCCAGTCCCTTGGCACTATACCAGTCACTAGAGATTCTCTGAATATTATGAAAAGGGGGACAGAAATAACTGAACTAAGCTCTTTAAGAATTCTAGGGTGTAACTGCTCCTATATACAAGAATATAACTACTATAATACTGCCCCTATATACAAGAATATAACTACTATAATACTGCTCTTATATACAAGAATATAACTACTATACTACTGCCCCTATATACAAGAATATAACTACTATACTACTGCCCCCCTATATACAGGAATATAACTACTATACTACTGCCCCTATATACAAGAATATAACTGCTATAATACTGCCCCCTATATACAAGAATATAACTACTATAATACTGCTCCTATATACAAGAATATAACTACTATAATACTGCCCCTATATACAAGGATATAACTACTATAATCCTGCCCCTTATATACAAGAATATAACTACTATAATACTGCCCCCTATATACAAGAATATAACTACTATAATACTGCCTCCTATATACAAGAATATAACTACTATAATACTGCCCCCTATATACAAGAATATAACTACTATAATACTGCCTCCTATATACAAGAATATAACTACTATAATACTGCCCCCTATATACAAGAATATAACTACTATAATACTGCCCCCTATATACAAGAATATAACTACTATAATACTGCCCCTATATACAAGAATATAACTACTATAATACTGCCCCCTATATACAAGAATATAACTACTATAATACTGCCTCCTATATACAAGAATATAACTACTATAATACTGCCCCCTATATACAAGAATATAACTACTATAATACTGCCCCCTATATACAAGAATATAACTACTATAATACTGCCTCCTATATACAAGAATATAACTACTATAATACTGCCCCCTATATACAAGAATATAACTACTATAATACTGCCTCCTATATACAAGAATATAACTACTATAATACTGCCCCTATATACAAGAATATAACTACTATAATACTGTCACCTATATACAAGAATATAACTACTATAATACTGTCACCTATATACAAGAATATAACTACTATAATACTGCCCCCTATATACAAGAATATAACTACTATAATACTGCCCCCTATATACAAGACTATAACTGCTATAATACTGACCCCTATATACAAGAATATAACTACTATAATACTGCTCCTCTATACAAGAATATAACTACTATAATTCTGCCCCTATATACAAGAATATAACTACTATAATACTGCCCCTATATACAAGAATATAACTACTATAATACTGCCCCTATATACAAGAATATAACTACTATAATACTGCCCCCTATGTACAAGAATATAACTACTATAATACTGCCCCTATATACAAGAATATAACTACTATAATACTGCCTCCTATATACAAGAATATAACTACTATAATACTGCCCCTATATACAAGAATATAACAACTATAATACTGCCGCCTATATACAAGAATATAGCTACTATAATTCTGCCCCTATATACAAGAATATAACTACTATAATACTGCCCCTATATACAAGAATATAACTACTATAATACTGCCCCTATATACAAGAATATAACTACTATAATACTGCCCCTATGTACAAGAATATAACTACTATAATACTGCCTCCTATATACAATAATATATCTACTATAATACTGCTCCCTATATACAAGAATATAACTACTATAATACTGCTCTTATATACAAGTATATAATTACTATAATACTGCCCCTATATACAAGAATATAACTACTATAATACTGCCCCCTATATACAAGAATATAACTACTATAATACTGCTCCTATATACAAGAATATAACTACTATAATACTGCTCCTATATACAAGAATATA
This sequence comes from Rhinoderma darwinii, assembly GCF_050947455.1. Taxonomy (NCBI): domain Eukaryota; kingdom Metazoa; phylum Chordata; class Amphibia; order Anura; family Rhinodermatidae; genus Rhinoderma; species Rhinoderma darwinii. The sequence continues at coordinate 100,898,308 of NC_134696.1, read as the reverse complement.
ACTACTATAATACTGCCCCCTATATACAAGAATATAACTACTATAATACTGCCGACTATATACAAGAATATAACTACTATAATACTGCTCCTACATACAAGAATATAACTACTATAATACTGCCTCTATATACAAGAATATAACTACTATAAGGGCGGGTTCACACATAGCGGAATTTCACTTAAATTCCGCTGCGGACACTCCGCAGCGTTAATCCGCAGCGGAGCCGTTTCTCCATTGACTTTCACTTTAAATTAGCAGTGTTCGTTTACACGATGCGTACAATTCCGCTGCGGAGCATAGGCTGCGGAGCGGAATTTGGTGTCCGCAGCATGCTCTGTCTGTTGCGGAGCAGTGGCGGACTCATGGCGGAATTTCTCCATTGACTTCAATGGAGATTCAAAGTTCCGCAATGAAGTCCGCAGCTGTCATGCACATGTCATGTGTGCTGCGGATACGTCTTGCTTTTTTAACTTGACATTTCTTCATTCTGGCTGGACCTATGTATTTCTAGGTCTACAGCCAGACTGAGGAAGTCAATGGGGCTCCCGTAATGACGGGAGCGTTGCTAGGAGACGTCTGTAAATAGTCACTGTCCAGGGTGCTGAAAGAGTTAAGCGATCGGCAGTAACTGTTTCTGCACCCGGGACAGTGACTACCGATCCCAATATACATGTATCTGTAAAAAAACATATAAGTTCATACTTACCGAGAACTCCCTGCGTCTGTCTCCAGTCCGGCCTCCCAGGATGACGTTTCAGTGTAAGTGACGGCTGCAGCCAATCACAGGCAAAGCACAGGCTGCAGCGGTCACATGGACTGGCGCGTCATCCAGGGAGGTCGGGCTGGATGCCGAAAGAGGGACGCGTCACCAAGACAACGGCCGGTAAGTATGAAAATCGTTTCCTTTCACTAGGGAAAGTGCTGTCCCTTCTCTCTATCCTGCACTGATAGGGAGAAGGGAAGCACTTTTCCTGCAGTCCGCAGCGGCCAGTCCGCATCAATTTTCTGCACATTTTGTGCAGATCCGCTGCAGAATCTGCAACGCAGATTCTGTGCGGCATTGATGCGGACAGTTGCGGAGGAATTCCGCCATGTGTGGTCATGCCCTTATACTGCCCCCTATATACAAGAATATAACTAATATAATACTGCCCCTATATACAAGAATATAACTAATATAATACTGCCCCTATATACAAGAATATAACTAATATAATACTGCCCCTATATACAAGAATATAACTACTATAATACTGCCCCTATATACCAGAATATAACTACTATAATACTGCCCCCTATATACAAGAATATAACTAATATAATACTGCCCCCTATATTCCAGAATATAACTACTATAATACTGCCCCTATATACCAGAATATAACTACTATAATACTGCCCCTATATACAAGAATATAACTACTACAATACTGCCCCTATATACAAGAATATAACTACTACAATACTGCCCCCTATATACAAGAATATAACTACTACAATACTGCCCCCTATATACAAGAATATAACTACTATAATACTGCCGCTATATATAAGAATATAACTACTATAATACTGCTCCTATATACAAGAATATAACTACTATAATACTGCCCCTATATACAAGAATATAACTACTATAATACTGCCTCCTATATACAAGAATATAACTACTATAATACTGCCCCCTATATACAAGAATATAACTACTATAATACTGCCCCTATATACAAGAATATAACTACTATAATACTGCTCCTATATACAAGAATATAACTAGTATAATACTGCCCCTATATACAAGAATATAACTACTATAATACTGCCCCTATATACAAGAATATATCTACTATAATACTGCCCCCTATATACAAGAATATAACTACTATAATACTGCCCCCTATATACAAGAATATAACTACTATAATACTGCCCCCTATATACAAGAATATAACGACTATAATACTGCCCCCTATATACAAGAATATAACTACTATCAGGGTATGTGCACACGTAGTGACCAAAAACGTCTGAAAATACAGAGCTGTTTTCAAGGGAAAACAGACCCTGATTTTCAGACGTTTTTTGAGCAACTCGCGTTTTTCGCTGCGTTTTTTTACGTCCGTTTTTGGAGCTGCTTTCATTGGAGTCTATGAGAAAACGGCTCCAAAAACATCCAAAGAAGTGTCCTGCATATAATGTATATAAGTGTCCCGCATATAATGTATATAAGTGTCCCGCATATAATGTATATAAGTGTCCCGCATATAATGTATATAAGTGTCCCGCATATAATGTATATAAGTGTCCCGCATATAATGTATATAAGTGTCCCGCATATAATGTATATAAGTGTCCCGCATATAATGTATATAAGTGTCCCGCATATAATGTATATAAGTGTCCCGCATATAATGTATATAAGTGTCCCGCATATAATGTATATAAGTGTCCCGCATATAATGTATAGAAGTGTCCCGCATATAATGTATAGAAGTGTCCCGCATATAATGTATAGAAGTGTCCCGCATATAATGTATAGAAGTGTCCCGCATATAATGTATAGAAGTGTCCCGCATATAACGTATAGAAGTGTCCCGCATATAACGTATAGAAGTGTCCCGCATATAACGTATAGAAGTGTCCCGCATATAACGTATAGAAGTGTCCCGCATATAACGTATAGAAGTGTCCCGCATATAACGTATAGAAGTGTCCCGCATATAACGTATAGAAGTGTCCCGCATATAACGTATAGAAGTGTCCCGCATATAACGTATAGAAGTGTCCCGCATATAACGTATAGAAGTGTCCCGCATATAACGTATAGAAGTGTCCCGCATATAACGTATAGAAGTGTCCCGCATATAACGTATAGAAGTGTCCCGCATATAACGTATAGAAGTGTCCCGCACTTCTTTTGACGAGGCTGTATTTTTACGCGTCGCCTTTTGACAGCTGTCAAACGACGACGCGTAAATGACAGGTCGTCTGCACAGTACGTCGGCAAACCCATTCAAATGAATGGGCAGATGTTTGCCGACGTATTGTAGCCCTATTTTCAGACGTAAAACGAGGCATATTACGCCTCGTTTACGTCTGAAAATAGGTCGGGTGAACCCAGCCTAATACTGCAGCCTTATTTCTGATCTGTCTGTCTGCGGTCGCAGGTGGAGTAGAGTGTAGTGTAGTCTTTGTGCTTTCCTCGGTGCAGTGATTTCCTCCCTGATTACTGATCACATATAATGTCAGTTACTGATCTGTAAACCCCTTCCTTTTCTTCTCCCTCGGTGTATCACATGCTGGGAGTGATGGGATCTGGCAGGTGATATGATATATATCTAGCCGTGTCGCATGCAGCGTTTGTTCACCTCTGCTCAGCCGTGAACAGTTGAGCAGGTAATTTGCTGCGTTGTGAAGTTGCAGTCGGTGTATTAGTTTTTGTCTTGATGAATGGAGAAGTAATGGATGTTCTTCCAGCATGAGAAAGTGAAAACCTTCAGAGGTCTCGACTCCTGTCCTCCTGCACCTAGGATAGGGTGGGGGATGGGCTCCTATGGCAGAGTCCGTCATAGACACCAGCTCAGAATCTGGAGAGGGGTATGAAATTCCGTACATCCTATAGGCGTGAATGTATTATTTCTAGGTCGTTCCCTGATACAGCCTTCGTAGTATTAGGTTTCAGGCTAAATTATCGGTGGTCTAAGCATAGACCTTGGTGGGTGGCATATCGCTAGGACCTTTGCCGTGTGAAATGGCTGATAACATGGGACAGTAGACGCAGCATTTCCATGAACAACAAGTAATAATTACTCAAACTTTTTTGTAAATCGCTGATCGCCCGCTCCGTGATCACAAAGTGATCTGGCCATACGTTTCTCTGCAGTGGCCACTACAGGAGAAATGTAGTATTGCATTCTCGCTATTTAAATGATGGGCCAGTTCTGCCAAATCGTGAGTCGCTTTTGGGCTCCTGAGCAGGGGACCCCTTTTTATGATCTCCATATACCCTTAAGACGTTGGGGTCGTGACCTAAGAACTCTAAATCGGCGCAGAACGTATTGTGTTACCTGAATTGACCCTAATCGTTGTTCTTGCAGCTTTATTGGACACTTGAGGCTTTTATAGGTGTGTGTGTTGTTCTTTTGTTTATGGACATGGCGGCAGATATCGTATACCGCGCCCTTCCCGAGACATTATACAGCCGGCGACCTGTAATCGTTGCTGCTGGTCTCGTCTGCGTTCAGTTTTACGTGGTCATAAAATCGCTCTGGTCCCGTAAAACTTCACTTTGTTGGCTCCACTTTCTAATTTTCTTTTGGACAATTTATTACTAAGCGTTGGAATATTTAGACCACGTAAACCTCGACCAATCAGAAGTTGCGCCATATTAATCACAGTGGCGTTCACTGTATGGTAAATTTGGCGCCTCTTCCTGGACCCGTTAAACACTTTTCTCTTCCTTATTCCACCTCTTGATTTGGCTTAGTTTACGCATTTTGTTGCCTGTTAAGACACGCCCCTTTTGCTTAGCCACACCCCTTCCCAGACGGTTTTGAAAAGTGTCTAGTGAAGCGCAAATATCTGATCCTTTTTGGCGCATAATCTTCATAGACAGCTTTAAAACTATGTTTTGCGCCAGTTTAGGAGCAATCCCGTTAGTCAATCTTCCCCTTTTTGTATTTAAATTCTTACCAATTTCAACATCTCTGCTTGCTGTCGGTAAGTTGAGACATTCTTGCAGAGGGTGAAAACCTTGATGCTTCACCTGTCGGTTGCACAAGATGGCTTTTTACCTCCCCGCATGAACGCATGTTATTGATAATGGTGAGGACACAAAGTATATTGGAGCGTTGCAGATTTTTTTTATTTTATTATGTAATGATTCCCCTTTTTTATTTTCAAGAAAATGGAAGAGCCCTTTAAATTCGTTAGGAAAGTTTGTGTCTTTTGTAGGGTCCTGTGTCTTTAAGAGAGATTTGTTTTGGACCAGTCTCCTGCTCTGTTGGCCGAGTGTCCGTTTTTTTTTTTTTTTTTTGTTGTTTTTTTTACAACTATGCGACATCTGGCCGCTGCGACGCTCCCCACCTCAAGAGAGAAATCCTTAAAGGGGAGCAGGTCTCGTCAGGAGCTCCGGATAGTCCTGACACCGCACCAGGGCTTCCTCGCTCGCGTCCTGTCAGTAGTTTCCAAACATAAGCATCGCACCTATGACATCACTGCGGGAGGGGTGAGGGGGGGTGTCTGATGTCATGTCTGTGTCCTATTTCACTTCTTTTTTTTTTTTTTTCCCTAAAAAAACGGTTGTTCTCGAATTGTGTCTGGTCGGGAGTCGCACAGTTTTGTTTTTTTGGTAAAAGGCGGCGCTGCTCTTCACTGAGTGACACTTCCACTTCATCCTAGACATCCGACCTCCCCCCGATCATCCATCCAATCCTTATGGGGGGGAAAATCCCCTTTAAGGAGGTGTGGAACGCGTCAGCAGATCTCCTTCCACATTCTTCGCCGTTTTTTTTTGGCTCCTCGGCGCTGGCGTTTGCTTTGTTCCTTGTCTCCCTCTCTCGCTCTTTATTCATGGGACTAGTTGCCTAATTGCCGGCTGTATGAGAGCAGCGGCAGCACCAGTCGTCCCCCTCCCCCTCCTCCTCCTCCTCCTCCTGCTCTTGTTCTGGGCTTCACTTCCTAGTGAGTGTCACAAGCTCTGCTAGCGGGAGGCAGCTGACTGTGTGCAGGCTCATCCAGCGTTCACACAGCTTCAGGTGATTCCGCGCCTCCATCTGTCGCGTTGAACGTTTCGATCTCCGAATGTCGCGTCCACAGTCTAACGTTTTTTTTCTCGTTTTTTTGCAGGATCCAACATCTGAACATGTTCTGCCGATGCAGCCCCGGATCCTCAAGAAACGGCAGTGACCTCTGAAGAACGGGAACGTAGCTCATGTGCCTTACCCCCTCCTCCACCTCCACTGCCTCTTTGTTATATGGAGTTTTCTTCTCCTGTTTTTGGAGTGTCGGCGCGATGCTGCCCGGAGAGGAGAGATGACACGTCTGATCATCCTGCTTCATCGGGAGACGAGTATAAACTTGCTGCTTGCTGAACCTTAAGCCGCTGTACAGACACGTGGGGGGTTTTAGATTTGTTTTTTTGGGGGGGTTGTTGCCGCTTATCTGAAGTCATGGCCATCGCCAAGGGCAGGTACCTGCTGCTGTTCCTGTGCGTGCAGCTGGTGGTCATGGCTCTGCTCTACAGAGAAGGGTACCGGAAGCGGGTGGCGTATTTCTTTGGAATTTTTTACAAAAACGGACCCAACTCTCTAGGGTTGCTGAACCCCCAGAACGTCTCTCTGCCTGGTGACGTTTACGCCAATCTCAGTTTGATATCCAAGCCGGCCCTGCGGGAAGATCTGCTGCCATATTGCCCCGAGACCTCCCCTTTTATAGGTAAGTGTTTCGACTTTCTGATTTTCACTTCTATCCAATGTCCTTTTGGCAGCAAGTTCAGCGTCACTGAAGAGCCCCCCAAATTCCTGATAAGGGGGCATAAGTAAGTGCACCCCTGTGTATAACACTGCTCATGATTGGTTAAGAGGGAGGACCCCGATGCACACAGAATGTAGGATCTCCTGAGCCCCCAATCTGATGTTTGAGAAGCCATTCAAGGCAATTTTCTGCGCTGATACATTGTAACAAACTACCTGGACAGGAGACGTGTGTAGTTCACAGAGGGTTGTCAGGACTGGATACAAATGTAACAAACCCTCAGCTGGGTAAATTTAGGTCTGTACAGGTTTGTATGCCCCTGGATAGAAAGAAGTTCAGTGACAGGAGGCAGAGATCTTGACAATGGCGAGGAATTGAAGCACAAAGTATATTAGAAAGTTGCAGAACTTTTCATCGCACGATCATTACGCGTTGCAGTTTTAGGGGAAGGCAAGACGGGAATTTTTGAGGGGGTCTGGACTTTGAAATGGCTGATAACAGATTACAGTAGAGTGCGTTTCACTGTATAGCATTTGCGGTCTTTTCTCGAGGGCCGAACCCCGCAAGATGTGATATTTTTTTTCCATGTAGAGAATCGTTCTCTCTGTTGCATAAATCCTCGACGCTGCCATCGCAGCATTTAATTAGCAGCGAGCCAGAGGAATACGGCGCTTCAGCGCCACCGACGTAACGAGGATTGTTAACGATGGCCGCTCATAGTTATGTCCATGGCCAGTTACTACGTTCAGTGTCCCTATAAGTCCACCTGGCCTGCAGGATAACCTTAGAAGAACATGGCTGCTTTTTTCCCAAAAAACAGCGCCACACCTGTCCACAGGTTATGTGAGGTATTGCAGTTGAGCCCTATTCAGTGGAGCTAAGCTGCAATACCAGACACAAACCAAGGACAGGTGTGGTGCTATTTTTGGAAGAAAGCAGCCATGTTTTTCTAATCCTGGACAGCCCCTATTAGGCCGTTCTCAGTCGTTAGAGGACCCCCTACCGTCTATCAGCCACATCCGCTCTAGTTATGGACGACCTAGTGCCTGCGTACATTACACGGATGGCTGATCAATGTGTAATGCTTTGTTTCTCCTACAGGGGATATATGAAGCATCTCGCTGGCGGCCTCCCCCGGTAATAGCGGTGTGTCGGGGGTCTCGGCAGGGACGATGTCTACAGTGGGTGGCCCGTTCTGAATAGGGGGCGATACTGAACACCCCGGAGTCCCGCGCTGCGACTCGTGTGACCTTGTCCTCCGCTGACTCCAGTCATCGCCCTCGTTACCATGTAGCTAATCTGTGACGATAAAGATTGCTATTTCACAAGCCCAGAGGGAAAAAATGCTTGCTGTCAGTGAACGGGAACAGTAGTTGCTTACCTCCAGAGGTCGAAAACCGGTCCTGACCTAATACTTCCCACGGTTGAGAGTTTGTTACAATTATAGACAGTCCTCTGTGAGCTGAACACATCCACAGCACAGACCTCTCCTTTGTTACAATGTATCAGTCTGGATGTTTAGAATGACACAATTGTAGCAAACAATCAGCTGTGAGTATATAGGGCCCCGTTCACATAGTTTTTTTGCAGGCGGAAAAATCTGAAGGAATTTTGAGGCAGATTTTGACCTGCTCGCACCCTGTTTTGCTGTGTTTTTCGGCCGCGCGTTGAGCGCCGCGTGCAAAAAAAACCGCATCGGAAACCGCTTTCTCTGCCTCCCATGTCAATGGGAAGTCCGAGACGGAAACGCCCAAAGAAAGGGCACGACGCTTTTCAAAAACTACTCCGCCTCCCATTGAAATCAATCGGAGGGGTTTTCGGACCCATTTTAGCATGGATTGCGATGCAGTTTCCACGTTAAAAAAACGCACCAAAACTGTGTGAACAGGGCCTAAGTAGGTCAGGATGGGTTTTCAGTTTCTAGATGTAAACTAGAGTGTTTGTATTTACTGACAGCAAGCAGAGATCTTGGAAAATGTCAGAAAATGAGAGTTGAAAAAAATTACGAACATTTTGTATTTTTGCCTTGATTGAGGGGGTAACCAAACTACTTTTTTAAAAACTTTTGACCTGTCCGAAGTTTTGATTGGTGGGGATACAAGCACTTCTGCCGCTTGGTTTCAGCGATCGATGGGGTCTCCGTGCTCAGACCCCCACTAATCAAAACTTCTGACACTTATTTTTAAGTTTAGTTCCACTTTGAGCCACGTGACCGGTCTGCTGCCACCCATCAGAGTAGCTCCCGGTTGCTGATTTTTCGGTGACGAGGTCCCTGTAATGTATTCTGGGTGGCGCCGGGATTCTCCGTTCACTCGGCAGCGTATGGCTTCTCATGGAGGGCAGAGTTCGGAGGGTGGCTGCAATGATGGGAGTTGTAGTCCACGCCTGATCTGCCGCTTGTGCAATGTTTGCTCTTTCTCATCAGGGGCAGTGATGGCGTTCCTTTTTTTATTTTAGATGTATTTTTTTTTTTTTTTAGCCAAACCGCTGCTGTTTGTTTAACAGGATGAAATTCCTTCATATTGTGCGCGGCTCCAAAGGTCGAGCGTTTTTGTGCCCAGCGCTCGGTGACTTTTTGTTGGTTTTATCGCGGTTTTGTGGGGTGCAGTTGACAGTCCGCGCCTCCCGCTATCCTCGCCGAGCTTACTCATCTGATCGTGGGAAGTTCTGACGCTTTCTAATAGACTGTTTCTATTTTTTTACAATTTTCAAGATCTCTGCTTCATGTCACTTCTGAGCCTTCTCTTAGAGTATTGCCTGACATGTACCTCTGACCTACGCCACTGGCATACAATGCCCATAGACTAATGGGAAAAAAGACAAAACTTTGTGTGCACCGCGTGGTGACGCTTTTCTATACAGCAAAAAAAGAACCGGTATACCAACCCTACGGAGTTCAAAAGGGCATTATTTTGCCCTTTGTCGGGTAAATGGAGCCCTATGGATAAGTCTGGCGTATACTTCAGGCTCAAACGTCATGTGAACAGAGCCCTAACCCTTCAGGCACAATGCAGGATCTTTAATCTGTGGTGGCGGCTCCTGGTGCCGCTTATCCCTCTCTGCCAGGATTGAGGCACCGGTGACCCAGGAGCACGTGGCGCCGCTTCCCTGGACACTGGCACATTGTGAGCTCCGGGGAGGTTTATTGGCTTGTGACTTATTTTATTGGCCGACGGCAAAGGCGTTTTATGTAATTGTACGTAAGTGGCTGCGGCTTATCCCTGCTTGGATTCTGCAGATTATTACACCCATGGTAAGTGGCGATAGGCTGCAGAGATGTGGTAAATATTGGGGCAGGGTGGAGGAGAACGACTTTGGAAGGGTTTTCCTATCTCGCACAGTTGTGGCATATATTGGTTGGCGTGTCCTGGCACCGTGTACACAACGGTTGATAAGTTTGTCACCGGCACCGGGGTCGGCCTTCATCTTCTTACATCCGGACATCCGAGTCTGACCAAATATTTGCAGAATTCCTCGGTGTCTGGGGTTTGCACATCGCCAAGTGTCCCTGACTTACTGGTACAGCGCCGCTTCTGTTTATTGCTGCCCTGGGCAGTGGAGGAGTTACCCCACAGGAGGGCAATGGAGGAGTTACCCCACAGGAGGGCAATGGAGGAGTTACCCCACAGGAGGGCAATGGAGGAGTTACCCCACAGGAGGGCAATGGAGGAGTTACCCCACAGGAGGGCAGGAGCTGGCGCCTCTGTATGGTTAGTAGTGGTCTCTGCAGCCAGTCATAGAGGTTCCTGAAACTGGGGGAAAGAGAGAGTGGAGGGGAAACGGGGTGGGGGGGAGAGGGAGTGAACGGAAAATGGGAGGGGGGGAACGGCAGAGCGAGTGGAGGGGAGATGGGGGGGGGGGACGAGAGAGTGGAGGGGAAACGGGGTGACCTTCATGCGGCAGTAATGTCCAGCGCAGTTACTTGGTGGCCACCGCCTGATGTTGGCACAGTTCGGGGGTGCTGCTCCTTCCATTAGTCCTCTGAAGTTCGTGTATGCGGATGCGCAGCGTTGCGGGTATGTGCAAAATAAAAGTACAGTTGTCTCCAGTTACAGCAGCAGCACAAATCTGACTCCACCAGCAGAATAGTGAGTGCAGCTCTGGAGTATAATACAGGATGTAACTAAGGATCAGTACAGGATAAGTAATGTAATGTATGTACACAGTGACTCCACCAGCAGAATAGTGAGTGCAGCTCTGGAGTATAATACAGGATGTAACTCAGGATCAGTACAGGATAAGTAATGTAATGTATGTACACAGTGACTCCACCAGCAGAATAGTGAGTGCAGCTCTGGAGTATAATACAGGATGTAACTCAGGATCAGTACAGGATAAGTAATGTATGTACACAGTGACTCCACCAGCAGAATAGTGAGTGCAGCTCTGGAGTATAATACAGGATATAACTCAGGATCAGTACAGGATAAGTAATGTATGTACACAGTGACTCCCCCTGCAGAATAGTGAATGCAGCTCTGGAGTATAATACAGGATATAACTCAGGATCAGTACAGGATAAGTAATGTATGTACACAGTGACTCCCCCTGCAGAATAGTGAATGCAGCTCTGGAGTATAATACAGGATGTAACTCAGGATCAGTACAGGATAAGTAATGTAATGTATGTACACCGTGACTCCACCAGCAGAATAGTGAGTGCAGCTCTGGAGTATAATACAGGATGTAACTCAGGATCAGTGCAGGATAAGTAATGTAATGTATGTACACAGTGACTCCACCAGCAGAATAGTGAGTGCAGCTCTGGAGTATAATACAGGATGTAACTCAGGATCAGTACAGGATAAGTAATATAATGTTTGTACACAGCGACTCCACCAGCAGAATAGTGAATGCAGCTCTGGAGTATAATACAGGATGTAACACAGGATCAGTACAGGATAAGTAATATAATGTTTGTACACAGTGACTCCACCAGCAGAATAGTGAGTGCAGCTCTGGATGTGTGACATGATGTATCCCAGTGTAGTTCATTCTGCCTAGGCATCAGTTGTGATGTGGTGACTGTGGCGGCCGCGTCTACATTAGACCTCTGGGAGGGACCTTTTTACACTCCTCAGCCTAGATGAGGACCTCATTGATAGTGGAGTCGTTTTGTGTACTCACCACACAGGCAGAGCAGCGAGAGGACTGGCAGGCCATCATTCGGTTTGTCTTGGCAGGGAAGACAGTTCAGCGTCTACTCTGCCCAGTCAGCACTCCAGCTCTTCATAAGGGCCCATTCACACCAACGTGAATCTCGTCCGTGTGCGGTGCATGGAAATCACGCACAAAACACGGATCCACGCCATGTGCTGTGCGTGTGCATGAAAAACAACACTCGCAAAGCACAGATGCAATAACACGTGTAAATCTGTCGCGCTCGTGTGAACGTAGCCTGAGAGTAATAGTAAGCCGTGTGGATATCACAGGCAGTTCATCTCACTGACCTGCTGGGGGCGCTAACTGCTTCACACTGCGGGTCTACACACTACTCCTATAGTGTTCAATGTGTAGCTGTTGAGTATCAAAGGTCGAGTAACTTCATTCACACTTACTTTGTACACACTTATGCTCCTGTCACCACCAAAGCAGCTTTCAATATTCCTCCGGATGCCGTTTGGTATCTGTCAGCGCTTTACTAACGTTCTTCTGCGTTGGCCGGTTAACACTAGATCTTCTCCAATGCAAGAGACTAAAGACCCTGAAACCAGCACCAATGAGATAGGAGGAAACCAGCAGAATTTTGAATGCTGCTTTGGAAGGGAATGGAGTATATAGAAGCCATAACTCTGGATCAATTTAACATTGATGTTAATTGATATGATATTACCCCCCCCCCCCCCACCAGCTACTATGATACACAGTGCCATATATAACGCTGACCACCGTTTCTTTTCTTCTGGGATTCCAGGAGGACCAATCCGGGTCCAGCTGCCGGAGATCTTGACGCTGGAAGACGTGGTCCACAAGAACCCGTATGTGACCAAAGGAGGCCGGTACAAGCCACCAGACTGCGAGTCTAACCATAAGACCGCCGTTATCATCCCTCACCGCAACCGGGAGCAGCACCTTAAATATCTCCTATATTATCTACACCCCTTCCTGCAGAGGCAGCAGCTCAACTACGGGATCTACATCCTCCACCAGGTAGGGATCGCAGCTGATCAGAGGGAAGTCTCCCTTCCCCCATCACCGCCTCATCCTCTATTTGCTTTATGAGATGGGACGGGGTCACCAGAGATACCTGCTATAATCCCGCAACGACCCATGTTCTCTACACCGTAACACGAGAATGGAGATGCGCACCGCAGGCGCTAAGAGATGTATATACAGATATATCTACATACCGTATATTTATTATGCATTTCTATTATTTTAATTGCATTAAGGGTATAATTATTGTATTTATAAATGTGAGGTTCTTAGCGCTCAGATTGATCAAATTGTGTGAGCCCACCCGCCACGATTGGATTTGGTTCCTACCTATTCTGAGCTCAGTCCCGAGAGAGAGAGAGGTAAGGCCCCATGCACGTGGCGGTAGGATTCGTCCGTAATTGCTGACTGTAATTACGGACCCATTTACTTGTATTGACCACGGACACCTTCCTGCATATTTTCGGATGTGTGTCCGTTCCGTAAAACCTATAGAATGTGTCCCTTTTTTTTTTTTTTTTTTGGCCGTACTAACGTCACCGACTCCCCCATAGAAGTCTATGGGCGCTTCTGTAATTACGGAAGTATTGTTGGGCGACACCAGGTTTGCAGATGTTGCACATTATTTGTTTTTCTTTTTTTGCGGCTCCTTATATACGGATGCGTTACAGACGCTCTACGGTGAGTATTTACGTATGGATGAAAATAGGGTCGTGTGCTTTGGGCCTCAGTCCTCAAAATGGGGCGTTCAGTGTAGGGACCGCCTGTATGAGGTTGCCTTGTCGTGGCGGGTGGGATCACATAATTTGATCAAGCTGAGCGCGAAGAACCTGACATTTATAAACCTAATAACTAGAGCAGTAATGCAATTAAATTAACCCCTTCACGCACCAGGACGTCCCGGTACAGGGGGAGAAGTATGGAATGCGCTGAGCGATCGCGCTGTTCCTGGTTGTTTAACCCCTCAAATGCTGCGGTCAATCGATCTGGGGCAACGATGGTTGTCATGGCAGCCCAGGGGCCTAATGAAGACTCCCAGGACTGCCTTCACTCTGCCTCTGTTAAGCCCTGCCCGTGGCTTAACAGAATCCAGTAAAAATTACTATAAACTGCAATACATTAGTATTGCAGTGTATTGTACCAGCGGCCTCACGATCGTTAGTTCAAGTCCCCTAAGAAAAACCGAAAGTTTAACACTATTTTTAGTAGTGAAAAAATAAATAGAAAATATATATATATATTATTTAAAAAAAAAAAAAAAAAAAAACTTTCCAATTTTTCCTCTAATGTAAAGAAAGTAAACAAAATTGGTAGTGTAAAAGTCTGAACTATTACAATATAGCGTTATTTAATGCGCACGGCGAACGCCGTAAAAAATGAGCCCCCGCACCGCTCTATTGATAGAAAAATAAAGGAGTTCTGACTGAAGCGGCGGGGAGTGAAAAATGAAAATGAAAAATCAGAGGCTCGGACCTTAATGGGTTAAAATAACAGAAATGCATAATAAACAAAGTCTGTATATATATAGATCTCTATGTACATATATATATCTTCGCCCTGCGGCTGCATCTGCGTTCTTTTGTTACCGGTGATACGTAAGTCGCGGCAGATTAGCGCCTACATATCCATTTCGGGAGGAGAGGACTAATTCTCTTTCTTCGTGTTCTCTACACGTCCGACTTCTCTCCAACGTCAGATATTCCACTCCAAAATCCAGCGCGAAGCCGTCGGCGATGCCGCTGCTCTCACTCGGGATTATCTGACACTTACGGGTGACGCCTTCCTCCAAATAGTTAAAGAGAATTCCTATAAATAGATCCTTCCTCAAGGCCTCGTAAATCTCAGCGCCTCGTGTTACCTGAATGCCCGGGGTCATAAATGTGTTTCCCTTCAGCGTCAGCCAGATGTGGGACCGAGCGGTTAAAGAGGACCAGTCCCCTCTCTCGACATGGGTTATTTTCTAAAACAGACGTGTTCTTTAGAAATCTGCGTTGCACCGTTCCTCTGTTGTTCCTCCTAGAAATGTATGACTAAATTGACAGCTGGGTGTAGCCAGTTGGGGGTGTGGCCCTACACAGGCTGACACTGACCAATCCGTGCTGACTGTGTGTAGGGACACGCCCCTTTGACAATGAAAATGGTAACACCCAGTGGTCAATTTATTCATTTATTTCTAGGAGGAATAACAGAGGAACAGCACAATGTTGAGTTCTTGGAAAAGATGCTCCCGGATTGTTTTTTTTTTTTCATGGGGAATACAAATCTTTATTAAAACAGATGTGTCTGGAGGGGTGACCGGTTCCTCTTTAAAGGGGCGTTGCGTAAAAAATTGCCCATAAATCAACCCACCAATCTATCGGTGATATGGGGATGGGTTAACGGTGCAGAGTCGATCATCCTCCAGAGATGAGCGGCATGAAGTGAATCTGGCGCCGCTTATTGCCTACTTAGACTTACCTTGAGCGGTTAGCAATGCTGCGTAGTCGGGGCGCCATGTTGGCTAATTTAATTTCTCACTTTCCGCTGTACTAAGTCGTTCGCTGCTTTCAGATTTTTTCTTCTCTCTTGGATTTCTGTGCCCGCTGCGCCCTACAGACCGCTGGCATGGGGCACTTCTATTGGTTGCTGCCCGTGTCTAGTATTCAGTCACTATTGGGATTCCGGTATTCGTGAACTTCTATATATTTGGGAATATATTGGTGTCGCCTTTGACATCTGCTCTTCTTCTGTCTCCAGGCCGGGAATTACACCTTCAACCGGGCGAAACTGCTGAATGTCGGCTTTAAAGAGGCCATGAAGGATGAGGACTGGGACTGCATGTTCTTCCATGACGTGGACCTCATTCCCGAGGACGACCGCAACTTGTACACCTGCGACAAGTTCCCGAAGCACGCGTCCATCGCCATGGATAAGTTTGGATACAAGTACGTTCCGTGGTTCTGACACGGCTCCGCGCTCACCCCAGCACTTCTGCCGCTTCGTTTTAGCGATCGGTGGGGGTCTCAGTGCTCGGACCCCCACTGATTAAAACTTCTGGCATGTCAGAAGTTTGTCAAACGTTTATTTACCCTTCTAAATCGGGTCGTCTGTACAAAGTGCCAATTCTATCCACTGTAGGAAAGCCATTACCGCTCCCAGAGCACTCAACACCCAGCTTTCCCAAGTCCCTGAACGGCAAATCCATTGAAGTTTTCGGGGGTGAAGGATCCATTAAAGTATAACCAGACAGAATGCATCCCAGTCGCCTGGAGATGATTTTTAGTAATACTAATTATAGCGAATATTTTATCTATAAGCAGACTGCGGTTTTACCATTCAGGGGCCTGGGGAAGCCGGGTGACCACCCCCTATGGAATTAGGGAGCTTAAGCTGACCCAGTATATTTCTCTTTTACAGGTTGCCTTACAAGTCGTACTTTGGAGGGGTCTCCGCCCTCAGCCCAGAACAGTACATGAAGATAAATGGATTTCCAAATAATTACTGGGGGTGGGGCGGCGAGGACGATGACATCGCAGTCAGGTAACCTGAACGAGTTGTGCAAGAGTCGTTCGCTGCCAGGATATGTGACACTGGTCCTTTAAAAGACATTAACCCCTTGTGACATTCATCATGAAGACGTCGTCTTCTCTTATCCTGAAGTTCGCCGCTCGTGATCCGGAGCGCGCGCACCTAATCTGTGACTTCTCTCTGCCTGGGCTACTCCTTTAATCGTTTTAAAGCGGCAGTCACGGCGGATTAAAATACTTTTTTGCTTGTAACAACTTGTCACCCCTGTTATTTACTTAGGGCTTATTCAGACAAGCGTATATGTAGTCCGCGTGACGACCGTTAAAACCACAGCCGGCACACGGACTCATCAGTTTCAATGAGGCCGTTCACACGACCGTTGTTTCACCGGATCGTGTGGAGGGCCCTGATCTAGTCAATGGAGGGAGGTCGGAGCCCAAAATATTTACTGCTCTCGCGTACATTATGCTTGCGGGAGTCCAAGATGGAGAAAAGTTGTCCTCTACTGCCCCCTATGATTAACAAATCGGTAACAACTCTTCTTCTAAAGCCCAGTAACGCGGCCTTTCTCTCCTCTCTTAGGGTGGCGCTCAGCGGCATGTTGATATCTCGGCCGTCCGTAAGACATGGGAGGTATAAGATGATAAAACACGGACACGACAAAGGAAATGAGCAGAATCCTAAAAGGTAAGGACCGGAATCGGTGATAATAATCCACCAGGGAGGGATGTTGGGGGTTCAACTGCCGAGGCCCCTCTCAAAATAGGGGTTTTCCAGACTTGTGTAAATAAAGATTGATTGTTCTATAATCAGTTCTGCAATTTCCTAAAATATGGAATTTAATTAAATTCTTTAACATATTCAAGACCACTGCTTGCTGTCAAAGAATGGAAATATTCTTGTTTACAGAGGCTGAAAACTAGTCCTGTCCAAAACCATTCCAGGATTGTTACAAGGTATGAGTGTTGGCAGCTCTGAACGCTACCGAGCAAGTATGTTCCCTTGTCCTGATGGCTGGCTGCAGTCTATCAGTCTGGGGTTCAGGCGGCTTAGTTCACAGAGGATTGTCCGGATGTCATACAATTGTAGCAAACCCTCAACTGCGAGAAGTATTAGCTTTGTACAGGTTTCCTGCCTCTGGGTCTAAACAATGAAGTTCCCATTCACTGACAGCAAGCATAGATCTTGAAAATGGTGAGGACTTTAAACACAAAGCATAATAGAAAGTTGAATCACTTTTCACTATACAATGATAAGACATTTTTCTCTTAATAAACACGGCACAGCTGGAGGAAACTCCCAATCCTCCCCGGCTCTCTGAATTTCTACTGAATTTCTACTCAATGCCGTGTGTCTTGTTACAAGAGACTGTAACCCGAGCAATCAAAAGCTTTCTTTTATTACTATTTGAACAACTAAATTGGTGCGATAAAAAGTCCTTATACCATGTCTGAAAGATAATTGTATTCTTCTCATTGTTTGCTGTCTGTCCACGAGATAAATTTTATTACAGTATAATCATGTGTCCATAACAGGAAGGCTATAGGAGACAAATACATTTCTGAGGAACAGTGTACAAGAATATAACTACTATAATACTGCCCCTATATACAAGAATATAACAACTATAATACTGCCCTATATACAAGAATATAACTACTATAATACTGCCCCTATATACAAGAATATAACTACTATAATTCTGCCCCCTATATACAAGAATATAACTACTATAATACTGCTCCTATACACAAGACTATAACTACTATAATACTGCCCTCTATATACAAGAATATAACTACTATAATACTGTCCCTATATACAAGAATATAACTACTATAATACTGTCCCTATATACAAGAATATAACTACTATAATACTGCCCCCTATATACAAGAATATACCTACTATAATACTGCTCCTATATACAAGAATATAACTACTATAATACTGCCCCCTATATACAAGAATATATCTACTATAATACTGCCCCTATATACAAGAATATAACTACTATAATACTGCTCCTATATACAAGAATATAACTACTATAATACTACTCCCTATATACAAGAATATATCTACAATAATACTGCCCCCTATATACAAGAATATAACTACTATAATACTACCCCCTATATACAAGAATATAACTACTATAATACTGCTCCTATATACAAGAATATAACTACTATAATACTGCCTCCTATATACAAGAATATAACTACTATACTACCCCCTATATACAAGAATATAACTACTATAATACTGCTCCTATATACAAGAATATAACTACTATAATACTGCTCCTATATACAAGAATATAACTACTATAATACTGCCCCCTATATACAAGAATATATCTACTATAATACTGCCCCTATATACAAGAATATAACTACTATAATACTGCTCCTATATACAAGAATATAACTACTATAATACTGCCCCCTATATACAACAATATAACTACTATAATACTGCTCCTATATACAAGAATATAACTACTATATTACTGCCCCCTATATACAAGAATATAACTACTATAATCCCCCTATATACAAGAATATAACTCCTATAATACTGCCCCCTATATACAAGAATATATCTACTATAATACTGCCCCTATATACAAGAATATAACTACTATAATACTGCTCCTATATACAAGAATATAACTACTATAATACTACTCCCTATATACAAGAATATATCTACAATAATACTGCCCCCTATATACAAGAATATAACTACTATAATACTACCCCCTATATACAAGAATATAACTACTATAATACTGCTCCTATATACAAGAATATAACTACTATAATACTGCCTCCTATATACAAGAATATAACTACTATACTACCCCCTATATACAAGAATATAACTACTATAATACTGCTCCTATATACAAGAATATAACTACTATAATACTGCTCCTATATACAAGAATATAACTACTATAATACTGCCCCCTATATACAAGAATATATCTACTATAATACTGCCCCTATATACAAGAATATAACTACTATAATACTGCTCCTATATACAAGAATATAACTACTATAATACTGCCCCCTATATACAACAATATAACTACTATAATACTGCTCCTATATACAAGAATATAACTACTATATTACTGCCCCCTATATACAAGAATATAACTACTATAATCCCCCTATATACAAGAATATAACTACTATAATACTGCCCCTATATACAAGAATATAACTACTATAATACTGCCCCCTATATACAAGAATATAACTACTATAATACTGCCCCTATATACAAGAATATAACTACTATAATACTGCCCCCTATATACAATAATATAACTATTATAATACTGCCCCCTATATACAAGAATATAACCACTATAATACTGCCCCTATATACAAGAATATAACTACTATAATACTGCCTATATATACAAGAATATAACTACTATAATACTGCCTCCTATATACAAGAATATAACTACTATAATACTGCTCCCTATATACAAGAATATAACTACTATAATACTGCCCCTATATACAAGAATATAACTACTATAATACTGCCCCTATACACAAGAATATAATTACTATAATACTGCCCCTATACACAAGAATATAACTACTATAATACTGCCCCCTATATACAAGAATATAACTACTATAATACTGCCCCTATATACAAGAATATAACTACTATAATACTGCCTCCTATATACAAGAATATAACTACTATAATACTGCCCCTATATACAAGAATATAACTACTATAATACTGCCCCCTATATACAAGAATATAACTACTATAATACTGCTCCTATTTACAAGAATATAACTACTATAATACTGCCCCCTATATACAAGAATATAACTACTATAATACTGCTCCTATATACAAGAATATAACTACTATAATACTGCCCCTATATACAAGAATATAACTACTATAATACTGTCCCTATATACAAGAATATAACTACTATAATACTGCCCCTATATACAAGAATATAACTACTATAATACTGCTCCCTATATACAAGAATATAACTACTTTAATACTGCCCCTATATACAAGAATATAACTACTATACTGCCCCTATATACAAGAATATAACTACTATAATACTGCTCCTATATACAAGAATATAACTACTATAATACTCCCCCTATATACAAGAATATAACTACTATAATACTGCTCCTATATACAAGAATATAACTACTATAATACTGCCCCTATATACAAGAATATAACTACTATAATACTGCCCCTATATACAAGAATATAACTACTATAATACTGCCCCTATATACAAGAATATAACTACTATACTGCCCCTATATACAAGAATATAACTACTATAATACTGCCCCTATATACAAGAATATAACTACTATAATACTGCCCCTATATACAAGAATATAACTACTATAATACTGCCCCTATATACAAGAATATAACTACTATACTGTCTCCTATATACAAGAATATAACTACTATAATACTGCTCCTATATACAAGAATATAACTACTATAATAATCCCCCTATATACAAGAATATAACTACTATAATACTGCTCCTATATACAAGAATAGAACTACTATAACACTGCCCCTATATACAAGAATAGAACTACTATAATACTGCCCCTATACACAAGAATATAACTACTATAATACTGCTCCCTATATATAAGAATATAACTACTATAATACTGCCCCTATACACAAGAATATAACTACTATAATACTGCCCCTATATACAGGAATATAACTACTATAATACTGCCCCCTATATACAAGAATATAACTACTATAATACTGCCTCCTATATACAAGAATATAACTACTATAATACTGCCTCCTATATACAAGAATATAACTACTATAATACTGCCCCCTATATACAAGAATATAACTACTATAATACTGCCCTATATACAAGAATATAACTACTATAATACTGCCCCCTATATACAAGAATATAACTACTATAATACTGCCCTATATACAAGAATATAACTACTATAATACTGCCCCCTATATTCAAGAATATAAATACTATAATACTGCCCCTATATACAAGAATATAGCTACTATAATACTGCCCCCTATATACAAGAATATAACTACTAGAATACTGCTCCTATATACAAGAATATAACTACTAGAATACTGCTCCCTATATACAAGAATATAACTACTATAATACTGCTCCTATATACAAGAATATAACTACTATAACACTGCTCCTATATACAAGAATATAACTACTATAATACTGCCCCTATATACAAGAATATAACTACTATAATACTGCTCCTATATACAAGAATATAACTACTATAATACTGCTCCCTATATACAAGAATATAACTACTATAATACTGCCCTCTATATACAAGAATATAACTACTATAATACTGCTCCTATATACAAGAATATAACTACTATAATACTGCTCCTATATACAAGAATATAACTACTATAATACTGCCCCCTATATACAAGAATATAATTACTATAATACTGCCCTCTATATACAAGAATATAACTACTATAATACTGCTCCTTATATACAAGAATATAACTACTATAATACTGCCCCCTATATACAAGAATATAACTACTATAATACTGCTCCCTATATACAAGAATATAACTACTATAATACTGCCCCCTATATACAAGAATATAACTACTATAATACTGCCCCCTATATACAAGAATATAACTACTATAATACTTCCCCCTATATACAAGAATATAACTACTATAATACTGCCCCTATATACAAGAATATAACTACTATAATACTGCCCCTATATACAAGAATATAACTACTATAATACTGCCCCCTATATACAAGAATATAACTACTATAATACTGCCCCCTATATACAAGAATATAACTACTATAATACTGCCCCTATATACAAGAATATAACTACTATAATCTGCCCCCTAGGTTTGTGTGTGGTATAAGGTACATGAGGGCACTGACTTTTGGATCTTTGTGGATTATTTCCTGGCATAGTCACTGACGTCCTCGGATATTGTTGATTTATTTACACGGCTTATATAGAACATTTCCCTCATTGTGTTGGAGACTGTCAGTAAGTTGTTCTTGGCCGACGATCAAGAAAAACAAAAGTTATTAAATGAGCTGCTGATGAGGCCTCCGCAGTAATGTCACCAGTCATTGTGTACCTGGCACTGTGGGCAGGTGAACTACACCGTACAAACACTTGTTATTTCTGGATGCTGCAGTTGGCACCAATCCCCCCAGTCACGTAGTAACAGCAAGATCATTAACCTAAACCAGCGCATCTAGAGTTAAGTTAATGGGCACTAAGAGCGCCTGTACCAGACTCCTGAATGGCAGTGGCATCTTCCGTTCGTTCACGTTGACGTTTCCTTGCCCCCCGGGGGACCCCTTTTGAAGCGGATTTCACTGATTTATGACAAGTCCTGCAGACCCTACGCTTGGTGGCAGCTACTAGTTCAGTTTTAGAATTGGTTCCTGTACCCACATTGTGCCACGGCGCCCATGTAGAAAGTACGAGTACCCACGTTGTGCCACAGGTCCCATATAGAAAGTGCAATTGCCCACATTGTGCCACTGCGCCCACTGCATATGGTGCCGGTGCCCAGTGTAGATGGCACCACAGTGTCCCCTGTAGATGGTGCCCATATCGTCCTGAAGCTCTCTAGGTGCAGAATCCCCAGCCAGAGACACCCTCTACCGGAGAGGTTGGTGCTATCCACAAGAGGGGTGAGGCGTTAACTTCAGGGGGGGGGGGTGTATTCAGGCATCTCAAAGCCCCTAACAACACTGTCCATATATGGACGGTGACATCAAGGGCTTTCCCAAGGCAGTGGAGTGCGCTTGCGATGCTCTGGCCGGGATAGCTGGCAGACAGGAAAGTGCAGCGCCGCACACATTAAAGCCCGTTCCACGCTGCCATCGTTTATATAAGTGACAACTGCACGGGGCGTCGGCGCTTAGAGTGTATGTAGCCATATGACTGACGTGAAGCTGTTAATTACTCTGATACACCAGCGCGTTATGAACCACCATGGGCGCTGTATAAATTGGATCACTACTGCGGCGCCAACTCCTACTTACTAGAACATTTTAATAATACGCCTCCCGATCCAGCGTGGCTGCCAATGAAACCGTCGTGTGACATCCGGACCTGCAGGATTCCTGACGCTCTGAGTTTTTCTATAATATATGGGAAAGTTGGATGTAGTCTGAGGGGTTGTCACCCAGCTTTCCCGAAACCGGATGCAACTAAGAAACCGTCAAATAGAATTGTCGAGGAGCGGTCAGTAGAGGGCGCCTCCAGGGACTGTATTTACCAGGGACCAGTCTGTGTATTTAAAGGGGAAGTAACCCAAAAACACATTTTCCTGAGCTGCTCCCGATGAGGAGGGCACGGCCCCTTTTCTTCCTGATTGACCCGACAGGAAGGGGTCTGATGCTGGGGGTGATGCCCCCGCTTGGTTGCCATAGTAAATGTCATTGGCCGGCAGCCTGTTCTAGAAGTGTCCGGGACGTTGCTGTCTCGGTGTCACATGTCTGGCAGGTTTCTATGGTATGCGTGGCCTGCAGCAGCGCTTACTACTTACACAAACCTGGCGAGTGGGGGCTGAGACACTGAGTGCCTCTCCTCCTGCGCTATGTATTGCGGAGCAGGTGCTGGATACCAGGCAGCGGGGGAGGAGTAAATCCGGCTTTACTAAACTTTCATAAAACTTTTGATATGTTCTAGTGACCTGTCAGAAGTTTTGATGGGTGGGGGTCCGGGTGCTGAGACCCCCCCCCCCCCCTCTAATCATCGCTAAAATGAAGGCGCAGAATTAATTTCCCATTAATGTCGGATCCGCTCTCCTCTGAAGGCCGAGCGAGCGGTGTCCGCGCCTGCTATTAAGTCTCCGCGGAGCGACTATCACAAACGAAGTGGGCACAGCGCTCAGCGGGCACTTCTACACCTTCGTTTTAGCGCTCGGTGGGGGTTTCGGCGCCCCGGACCCCCACCCATCAAAACTTCTGACTTGTCAAGAGTTTTGTGACTGTTTTTACTTACCCTTCAATCACGATCTAATGAAGAGTTCTGCTGTTTTCTAATATACTTTGTTTCAATTCGTCCCCATTTTCAAGATCTCTACTTGCTATCAGTGAATGGCAACATTCTTTTTAATATCTAACCGGATACAGACCTAATGCTTCTCACCGCTGAGGGGTTGTTACAATTGTATCCAGTCTAGATAATACTCTGCTAAACAGCCAGATCTCCAGTCTGATCCACTTTACCTCCACTGATACATTGTAACAAACTATCAGGACAGAAGAGAGGTTTACCACACAGGATCATCTGGATTACTACTTGCAGCAAACCCTCAGCTGTGAGCTGTACTAGGTCAGGATAGGATTATTATTTTTTTTGTGTCTGGATGTAAACTGCAATGTTTTCATTCACTGACTGCAAGCAGAGATCTACAAAATGGTGAGGAATTGAAACACAAAGTCTATTAGAAAGTTTTTCATTCTACAATGATTTACAGACTGCAAGAAAATCCTGTTCCCCAGAGTTGACCCTCTGCAGACTCCAGGTGCGGTTCATGGCAGCCGGTAGTGCGGTGTCTGCTGACTGGTCGTCGTCTGCTGCTGCAGGGAGTTCTTATTGTCAGACATTACACAACTGATCTGAGTAACAATGTATCGAAATGTAAGGTCAACCAAGGAAATGTTCCCCGTCTGCTTCCTCCTTGTGCGCGGAGGTCACGACCCGAGTATCGGCAGCTGTCATGTGCCCTGATGGGTGCCGTCTCTTCCTGCCCATGCCCGCTCGTCGTCACCCCCCCCCCCCCTGTACATGGAGATAGGAGGCAGACATTCTCACCCTGCCCTGGGTTACGAAAGTGTTGGCGCCGTGCCCACCCCGTAGATTTCACATCCCGCTCCTCCCCTGAGCCCTTTGTTCTCCTCCGTTCACTATGGGAAAAATGTTGCATTAAAGGATTTAACGCTCGGCGAGAACACGACAATCACCCCCCCCATATTAAAAAGTAAAGCTGCAGCCTGGGGTAAGGGCGTTTTCTACCTAACCCAGCCCTATGTTTGGTAAGACCCCCCCTCTATCCGCTCCGGGTGCCCCCTGTATGTCGGTCGACTACATTTATTTCTATAGGTGCCTGCTTAGATATTAAAAAATTCTGCAGGTTTCTAATAGACTTGGTGCTTTAATTCCTTACCATGATGGTTTCTGCTTGCTGTCAGTGAATGGGCACATTCTTCACATCCCGAGGCTGACAACCCATCTTGACCTTCTTAGAGCTGAGGGTTTGCTACAACTGAATCCATCTATCCTCTGTGATATCCATTTATCTCGCTCGTGTCCTGATAGTTTGTTACAATGTGCAAGTAAGATGTACGAGTCTGGCGTTCAGGGCTAGCGATGCTGGAGCTGCATTTAGCTTCGAGGATTGCACTGATACATTGTAACAAACACTCAGCTGTGTGAGCAGAACTAGGCCAGGACAGAAGTTCAGCAATTTGGTTTACATCCACAGGCTGTCTTGATTATATCCAACTGGCACAGGTGCACGGCTTGTTACAAGGCAGAGTTCTACACTGTCACGAGCCCTGCAGCTGTGTAAGTTATAAATGCTCAGGGGGAGTTTTAAGGCCTAAACAAGAATGTCCAAGGAAAATATTCTCTTCCTACTCAACTGCGTTTTCAGGGTTTAGATAAAACGGGTCTGTGTATTCCAGAAATGGCGCCACCCTTGCCCATTGGCTGTCTCTGGTATTGCAGTTTATCCCCATTTTCTTGAATGGAGATCAGCTGCAATACTAGAACCAGCCCAGGGGCGAGCGGGACTCTGTTTCTGAAATACATAGCCCCTTTTCCTAAACTTGACACAGGTGCATAGTTTGTTACAAGGCGGAGTTCAACACTGTCACGAGCCCTGCAGCTGTGTAAGTTGCACATGATCAGGGTGAGTTGTAAGCCTGTGGGTCTAAGCAAGTATGTCCAGGGAAAATATTCTCTTCCTGCTCAACTGCGTTTTCAGGGTTTGGATAAAAAGGGTCTGTGTATTCCAGAAATAGCGCCACCCTTGCCTTTGGGCTGTCTCCGGTATTGCAGCTCACCCCCATTTACTTGATTGGAGATCAGCTGTAGCCCAGCGATGAGGGACTCTGTTTCTAATATACACAGAGCCTTTTTTTTGTCCTAAATTTGGGGAGCCCCTTTAAGAAAGATTGTCCCGTTTTTTTTGCGTCTTCTCACCCCCATCTCGTCCGCCTCTCGTTTCAGGTTCAACCTCTTAGCGAAGACCAGACGGACGTGGAAACAAGACGGGATGAACTCCCTGCAGTACGGCCTCATATCCAAGGATCTGTTCCCTCTCTACACCAACATCACCGTAGACATCGGCACAGACAAAGGCCTGAGACCCCACACGTGAGACCGCCCCCCCCCCCCCCCCCGTCCACCAGCTGTGCCCGATCCTCCAGAAAAAAAAAAAGCCCCTTCTCCCGGGAAACAAGCGGCGAGGCCTCGAACCCGACAAGACATTGCAATATATAAATCTATTTTCTCTATCTTTCTACTTTACTGTAATCAAGAACTGCAAAAACCAAAGATCGGACCCTGTGGCAGCCGCAGTGGCACCTCCTTGCCCCTAGAGGTTGTCGCACTCAACCCTCAATCCCTGCCGCCAGAGGTCATCGCACTCAACCCTCAATCCCTGCCGCCAGAGGTCGTCGCTGACGCGCAGAGAGAACCTGTGAAAATTGCTGAGGAGCACTTCCCCCGATGCTGAGGGGGGCTTTTTGATATTTTAATGGGGGTTTTACAAGTTCTGTTTTTTTTTTCCTCTCCAGTCGGGAATCTTTTTGGATCTCTGGACTCTTTCTGAGTGGACTGACGTGTCAGACTTGGAGCTTCTTCGTTTTGTTATTTTGTGTTTTTTTTTTTTCTTTTTGAAAAATCCAGAAACTTTTTCGATTTATTCCGGGACCTCGTAGTTAAAGGAACAGTAACCAGTATTAACATGAAATCCAAAGTGCCTTTTAATGCCAATTTAATGTGCGGGATGTGAATATATATATATTTTTTTTTAGTATAAATACGACCGGGAGGAAATCCGCACCGAATGAATTTGCTAGAATTTTTTTTTTTGGGGAATTGTGAAGATATTATGAATCATTTCTGTAAAATAAATAGATATATACTTACACCCCGGGCCGCTGTTATGTCAGCCTCTCACAGCATGACTCTCGTCTCTATTGCAGGATTCCGTTAACTCTCCAGTGGCAATGATACTACAACCCCCAATATGTTGTGTAGTTCCGTTGTGGGGGGTTATCAGGGTAATATAATCTGATTGCTCCCCAACTTTCCTTACACAAGCCCCTCATTTCCTGTGGGGAGGTCTGTACACCCTGTCACTATTCCCTTGGGTAATTAGTGAACAACCTGTTCAGATTGGGAAACAGTCAGCAAGTTTCTGCCATGATCAGCGGCGGTTTGACATGATCCATGTCCGTTATGAGTTATTACTCTCTTCTGTCGCGCAGTGCTGAGACACCGATGCTGGGACACCGATACTGATCGCTGAAGAAGGAACGGTGCCACACGGTGGCCGCAGCCGCGCACTACACCATAGAATCCTCCATCAATTCCCTAAAAGACGTTTCCAGTTGGATGTAAATTAAGCCTAATCTGCACCTTTAAATTCTAAGCCCTTTAAAAAAACAAAAAAAAAACAACTCTGCTTGCTTTCAGTGAATGGAAATGTCTGAATAGTTTTCAATGAATCTCAATAAGGGTAAGGGGAGCCAGGAGCGTTAATACACAAGAAGTGGGGTCTTATGTGGGTAAAAATCCCAATTCTGGTAACAGGGTGGCCCAGGAGAAGAGGTGGGGGGGGGGGGGAATGTAGGGAAGGGAAGACTTCCTGTAGTTTATTTCCCACCCCCTCTTCTAATGCTTTACAGGAGAGAAGGATGGCGCATACCCTTGTAAACCCCTACTTTGCAGTTTGTGTGTAGATGGGGAGTCTGGTGCAGGTTCACGTCACCCATGGTAATTTCATACTGGGGGCTCCCGTTTCTTTGGGTCCCATATCTGCTGCATCGAATGCCTCCGTGGTGCATCCACCCACCCATGTGACCTGTGCAGAATAGGGTTAACTCTCCGCTCCCATCTCCAACCAGCGGAGAGACCATTAACATGCAAGAAAACCCTTCATTAGTAGAGAGCGGCAATGACATCCCCTGTAAATTACCGTAATCATCCAATAGTATTATTTACCCCCGAATGTAGCCGCTAACGAGGTGTCCGCCGGTCACATGATGGGTTAATGGCTGCAGGGACCACTACAAATATATGTCCTTTTTTTTTTTTTTCGTTTTATCTCCCAGTCGTCCAAAAGCCATTTTTTTTTTGATGCCGCACAAGTTGTCGTTTTTAACGGCACCTTCTTATTGTAGCAGATAATGTACTGAAAAACGGCAAAAAAAATATGTGGGGTGGTATAGAAATTCATAGTTTGGGTTTCATTTTTACAGCATTCACTGTGCGGTATAAGCAACATGTTAACTTTATTTTGCGGCTGAATACGATTATGGCGATACTAAATTAATTTAGCTTTTTTTGTGTTTTACTATTAACATATATGTGTGGTCAATACCGAGAACTAGCACATGATCTGTTCTTTCCGAGGACTCTACAAAGGACCAGGGGACGTTCATCACGTGTGGAAGAAAGACGTTTCACACATCAATATAGGAAAGGCTTCTTTACAGTTACAGCATGCGATCTATGGAATGTCTTAGAGGTGAACTTGTTAACATGTATAAATATATGGTCAATACCGAGAACTAGCACGTGATCTGTCCTTTCCAAGGACCCTACAAAGGACCAGGGGATGTTCATCGCGTGTGGAAGACAGACTTTTCACACATCAATATAGGAAAGGGTTCTTTACAGTTAGGGTGTTCACACGGATACGCTACGTAAAAGCACACAGCGTATCTGGCCCGGGTCGTCTGAGGGAATTACGGCTGAAAAACCGTACCAAATTGCGCAGGTTTTTCGCCCGGAATGTCCAATGCGGACATTCCGTACTGAAACAATAAAGGGATACTTACCATGGCGACACGTCCCTACAACGTCCTGTCATGATGACGTTTTATCCAGTGTGACCGCTGTAGCCTGTGATTGGTCACATGAGATAAACGTCATCCCAGGAGGCCGGCTTGCACGAAGAAACACAGACTTCTGGGTAATTCTAGGACTTTTTTTTTTTTTCCTGAGTTGCGCGTTTTGCGGCGGAATTGCTGCTTTTCCGCTGTAAAAAAACGCAACATCTATTTGTTGCGGGTTTTACCGCCCATTGAATTCCACAGGGAAAACCCGCAAAAAAAGCAGCGTTTACGCAAATACAATTGACCTGCTGCGGATTAGAAAAACGCACCGCAGGTCAATATGAACGGTTTTTTTTCCGCTCCTTTACACAGCGCGGGGGAGGAGATTTTGTTCAAGTCTTACACGCTCTGCTGCTACTGTATCGTGCTGCGGATTTTCCTCAAAGAAATCCGTTGCGGAAAATCCGTGGTAACCGTAAGTCAAACTGGAATGTTCGACCCCGAGAAGTAGCGATGGCAGATCCCAAGTCCGCTTGTAAAAAGGGCGAGATAATTATTTACTGACGAATGAGGGTTATAATTATCGTCACCGCTCCTCAATAATATTTTCATGTCTTACGCCCGCGGCGAACACGTCTCTGCAAGACATGGAATTGGCTGAACTTGATGCATCGGTGTCTTTTTTTTTTTTTTCTTTTTTAATTTTGTTTTCGTTTTTTTTTTGGTGTAAACCGCCGACTGGTCACGTGATCGTCAGGTGGCAGACCGCTGCTGGTTCTTACTAGACCCAGCACAGCCCTATTAGTGACAATCGTCACTATGAGAGGGCTGATTTCCCTGCGGTGCAGCCCCAGTTACAGTGGAAAAAACTGTTAAAAAAAAATAAAAAATCTGACCTATGGGGGACAGACCATAATAATGGAAAAAAAATAAAAAAGTGCAAAAAAATGTTAGAATAAATGCACATTATAAAAAAAAAAGTGCTGCAAAACGTGCGCTTCTTTCTACGGGGCGTCTTTTTACGCACCGTTATTTGAAAATGAGGCGTAAAATAACGCCCCTTCGGAACAGAACGACGTATTTCCCATTGAAATCAATGGGAAGCTGTTTGTAGGCGTTCTGCTTCCGATTTTTCAGCCGTTTTTTGGGACCCTTATGGCCGTGTGAACATAAAAATGATTAAAGAAAACCTGCATAGTCTGAAAAAAACATCACAAAAATCACCTCGCTAGCCCAACAAATAAAAAAATAAAAAGTTATAGCTGTTTAAGTAACACGTGCTAGTCCTGAAGGCTCAAAATAGCGCGGTCCTCAACTGGTTAATAGTTCAACTTTTAAAGACGCGGAGACACCAATTTTTTTAATTCCATCGGGAAAAATGTGAAAAAGTTTTTTTTTTTTTAGCTTTTCATTTTTTTTGTGCAAAACTTAAACTGTTTTGTAATTAATTAATTTTTTTAAGCATCGTACAAAAAAAAATAAAAAGCTGAAAAAAAATTACAAACTATTTCCTCTAGGGGGCTTAAACGAGAGATCGAGTGATCGCTGGCAAGAGAAACTGCGATACTACTCGTATATTGTGATATTTACCGGCTCCTACTAATGGGAGTTTGAACGATTGCCGATGACAAGTGAAATTTATTTAAGCCGCGTCTCTCGTTCTTTGCGTCCCTCCAGCCGCGGTTCGCTTAGACTTGACGTATATTCCCGGCGGCAGGGAACAATCAGTCATCGTCTTTCCCATCGTTATAATGGATGTCAACCCGTCTCCGAGTTACAAATGTCTCCTGTGCCTTCAGACGCTGACGGATGTAAGAGGAGAAAAACGGAAACGTATAACGCTGAGCCACGAGGTCGTAGAAACTGGCGCCTATGACTGACCGCTTCAGTAGGTGCCAGGCTTGACGTGCTCGTAAGGCCTCATTTACACGAGCGTGTGCGTTTTGCGCACGCAAAAAAACGCTGCGTTTTGCGTGCGCAAAAGGCAATTGACAGCTCCGTGTGTCATCCGTGTATGATGCGCGGCTGCGTGATTTTCGCGCAGCCGCCATCATAGAGATGAGGTAGTCGACGCCCGTCACTGTCCAAGGTGCTGAAAGAGCTAACTGATCGGCAGTAACTCTTTCAGCACCCTCGACAGTGAATGCCGATCACAATATACACCAACCTGTGAATAAAAAAAGACGTTCACACTTACCATGAACTGCCTGCTTCCTCCAGTCCGGTCTCCCGGCCGTTGTCTTGGTGACGCGTCCCTCTCTTGTCATCCGGCCCCACCTCCCAGGATGACGCGGCAGGCCATGAGACCGCTGCAGCCTGTGCTTGGCCTGTGATTGGCTGCAGCTGTCACTTGGCCTGAATTGTCATCCCGGGAGGTCGGACTGGAGGAAGAAGCCGGGACTTATCGGTAAGTCAGAACTTCTTTTTTTTTTTTACACGTATATGTATATTGTGATCGAAAGTCACTGTCCATGGTGCTGAAACAGTTTAAGTCTTTCAGCACCGTGGGCAGTGACTGTCTCCTGACGTCGCGTACCCGAACATTTTTTGCCGGGTTCGGTTAAAACTAGTTCGGCCGAACCCGGTGAAGTTCGGTGCGCTCATCTCTAATTTGACACTCCGTTTGGATGTTTGTAACCAGAAAAGCACGTGGTGCTTTTCTGTTTACATTCAGGAGTTTGACAGCTCTTGCGTGATTTTCGCGCATGCAACGCAGGACCGTCAGTGTGGCATGCGTTGTTTTCACGCACCCATTGAAGTCAATGGGTGCGTGTTGCGTGAAAAACGCAAGAATATAGAACATGTCGTGAGTTTTACGCAACGCACTCACGCTGCGCAAAATTCACGCATCGTCTAAACAGCCCCATAGACTATTATAGGTGCGTACGACACGCGTGAAAAGCACGCGCGTCGCACGCGCGTATAATACGCTCGTGTAAATGAGGCCTAAGACATGAAAATATTGGTTTTGAAGAGCTGTGATCAGGATTGTTATATACAGAACGCCCAAAAATGACATCACTATGGACGAAGCGCCTCTGCCGACCGTGATTGGACGATCTTATTAAACCTCATCAGACTGCCCACCAGCTCTATGATTGGTCACTCACTGGGCACTTTGCCAATCAGCACTTTTACATTTTGCGATGCGCCTTACCTACTCAATGTAGGAGTGTGAATGAGAGAATGAACCAGCCTGGGCAGCGGGTGGGGGCAAGTGGTGAGCTATGAATGTAGCAGAGCTGAACGGTCCTGAAACTTTCCTGGGATGCATCACTTCTAGGTCATGATAACGCCCTGCCGATGATGCAGTAGATTTACCTGCAGTCCCATGTAAAACCATAGATAATTATTGTGACATTGCTATGAGTAGTTCCAGGTGATCCATTCAGCTCTGCTACATGTGTGTTTGGCAGTCGGATTATTTGGGCAGGGTTTTGCTCCCATTGTAGCTGCACTTTTCCCACTGACGTTTAATTACAGCATAAAAGATCTGCAGGTGGATGGTTTATAGTTACGACAATGCGAAACCGCAACTTAATCAGCAGTTTGAAATGTCACATAAAAACAATTGTGCGGCAACAACCAGTGTAACAGGTAATAGGAGGACACGGACAATGGGTTAGCGGGTTTATAGGAGAGGACGGAGGTGGATGTCATGTTACACCCAGAGGATGGCCATTCACATCCAGAACATCCGAGACTTCGTGTATTATTATCAATATAAGACAATAACCGCAGCCAGAAATAACTACACAAAGGACAATGTCTGCATGATGGGAAATCACCACAACTTATGTAAAGGGACACACAAATAACACCACCATAAGTCACACATTAATAACGCTGCCATACTGTACACAGGAGTACCACCACTATACAGGACACACAATGATACAGTACACACAGCTGACACCACCATACAGTACACATTAATAACGCTGCCATACAGTACACATAGAAAACTCCACCTTACGGTACTCATAGAGACCACCACTATACAGTACACATATATCACTGCCATACAGTATACATAAACAACACCACCATACAGTACACACACACACACACACACACACACACACACACACACACACACACACACACACACACACACACACACACACACACACACACACACACACACACACACACTCTGCTGCCATACAGTATGCATACATGACACATTTATACAGGACACAGATAATGCTGTCATACAGTACACACAGCGAACACCACCATAAATAAAGCTGTCATATTGTACACACAGCTAAAAACACCATAGAATATATAATAGCAGAGAGTGTGATCACCCCTATTAACCGAAATACCAGACACGAAGGTTCAAAGCAAGGATATATTTATTTAGAGTAGAACGGTTTCATCAGTATAAACAGAAAGCCTAGATCCAGCACCACAACTATACTCACATGTATAAAACTTATAGTACACATAAATACCACCACCACACAGTACACAACACCACTATACAGTACACATAAATAACACCACCATACAGTACACATAAATATTACCACCATACAGTACACATAAATACCACCACCACACAGTACACAACACCACTATACAGTACACATAAATAACACCACCATACAGTACACATAAATAACACCACCATACAGTAAAACAACACCACTACAGTACACATAAATAACACCACCATACAGTACACATAAATAACCCCACCATACAGTACACAACACCACTACAGTACACATAAATAACACCACCATACAGTACACATAAATAACCCCACCATACAGTACAAATAACCCCACCACACAGTACAAGTAACACCACCAGGTACACACAAATAATACCACCATACAGTACACATAAATACTGCCACCATACAGTACACAACACCACTATACAGTACACATAAATAACACCACCATACAGTACACATAAATATCACCACCATACAGTACACATAAATATCACCACCATACAGTACACATAAATATCACCACCATACAGTACACAACACCACTACAGTACACATAAATAACACCACCATACAGTACAAATAACACCACCAGGTACACACAAATAATACCACCATACAGTACACATAAATACTGCCACCATACAGTACACATAAATACCACCCCCATACAGTACAAATAACACCACCATACAGTACACATAAATATCACTACCATACAGTACACAACACCACTACAGTACACATAAATAACACCACCATACAGTACAGTACAAATAACACCACCTGACAGTACACATAAATAACACCAACATAGAGTACACATAAATATCTCCACCATACAGTACAAATAACACCACCAGGTACACATAAATATCACCACCAGACAGTACACATAAATATCACCACCATACAGTACACATAAATAACACCACCATACAGTACATCAAAATAGCAACACCATACAGTACAAATACATCCAGGTACACATAAATAACACCACCATACAGAACACATAAATACCACCATACAGTACACACAAATAACACCACCAGGTACACATAAATATTACCACCATACAGTACACATAACACCACCATACAGTACACATAAATATCACCACCATACAGTACACACAAATAACACCACCATACAGTATACATAAATAACACCACCATACAGTACACATAAATATCACCACCATACAGTACACATAAATATCACCACCATACAGTACACAACACCACTACAGTACACATAAATATCACCACCATACAGTACACATAAATATCACCACCATACAGTACACAACACCACTACAGTACACATAAATAACACCACCATACAGTACACATAAATAACCCCACCATACAGTACAAATAACACCACCAGGTACACACAAATAATACCACCATACAGTACACATAAATACTGCCACCATACAGTACACATAAATACCACCCCCATACAGTACAAATAACACCACCATACAGTACACAGAAATATCACTACCATACAGTACAGTACAAATAACACCACCTGACAGTACACATAAATAACACCAACATAGAGTACACATAAATATCTCCACCATACAGTACAAATAACACCACCAGGTACACATAAATATCACCACCAGACAGTACACATAAATATCACCACCATACAGTACACATAAATAACACCACCATACAGTACATCAAAATAGCAACACCATACAGTACAAATACATCCAGGTACACATAAATAACACCACCATACAGAACACATAAATACCACCATACAGTACACACAAATAACACCACCAGGTACACATAAATATCACCACCATACAGTACACATAACACCACCATACAGTACACATAAATATCACCACCATACAGTACACACAAATAACACCACCATACAGTACACATAAATATCACCGCCATACAGTACAAATAACACCACCAGACAGTATAAATCAATAACACCACCATAAAGTACACATAAATAATGCTGCTATACAGTGTACGTATGACATGCCCATATAACAGCAGGAGTGCCCCCATTAATAGCACCATCATTGCCAGAATAGTGTAGTGGTATAACTTGTGGTGGTCTAGGGCAGTATAGGGGTTAAGGAGTAAATTCCTGGTGGTCTAGGGTGGTAAAGGGGTCAGTGTCACTGTCGTTTTGTTTTTTATTTTCTTAAATAGATCCAAAATTATGTGCTGGTTAATTTCTTAATATTTCTTTATACAGCCATGAAATCTTTGCTGCTGCCAATGTAGATTCTGCTTACAGGAGTCCCAAGTGGAGAGAAGTCGCCCTCTACTGGACATGTGCAGCCAATTACGTGACAAAGGAGCAACTGACCCTGAAAGGCACTTCAAAACTAGCCCCAGTGGTTTGAATCTGCCATGTTATCATACTGCCACTAGGTGGCGATGACGCTCTGCTGGCTACAGGGATTCAAAAAGTTCTGTATTCAGTGTTTTAGAATAATCTTTTTGTACATAAATTTTTCAATATTTCAATAAACATGAACTAGATATTGCAACTACAGACAAGTCCTATTGGCTGACACCAGAAAGAAGAGGGCTGTGATCCCATCATCATGCAGATGTGTAAAGGGTGGGGGTTTGGGGGAATACATATACTAGGGCAGGTTCGGAGGGTGTTAATGGGGAATCTGGGTATAAGCAAATAAAGCCAAACGATTGTATAATAAACAGGAAAAAAAATAATCTGTCGATTTCTAATATACTTTGTGTTTCAATTTGTTACAATTTCAAAAAAATCTCGGCTTGCTGTCAAAGAATCGTAATGTTACATCCAGAGGCTAAATTGTACCTAATACTTCTCACAGCTGAGGTCTGTAACAATTGTATCAAGTCTAGGCAATTCACATCTGGAGTGTTGTAGTTCCCCAATGAGTGAGACATCATAATTTGTCACCTTGGGTACGAAATTAAGCAACATACATTTCCTATCTATGCTAATAACAATGGGAAATACTTTGTTAAAGTATGTTGGGAGTTGTAATTCCACAATAATTGGAACTTGTATTGATACTGATTTACAGCCTGTGTTATACTCCAGAGCTGCATTCAAAATTCTACAGGCTTCAGAGCTAAAATCTCTCAGAATTCCCTGCTTGCTCATTGTCTGCACAAAAAATTCAGATGATTTACATTCTGGGAACTGCTCTTTTTACACCATTGACTGTACAGTTATCTGCTCTAGGACAAAACTAACCATCCCCAGTATTAAAGGAGTTCAGATAATCTGCTAGGGACTGTCTATTTAACAAGTTTGCTGACTGTTTCCAATAACAACCAGCAGAATTATGAATGCAGCTCTGGAGTATAATACAGGATGTAACTCGGATCAGTACAGGATAAGTAATGTAATGTATGTACACAGTGACTCCACCAGCAGAATAGTGAGTGCAGCTCTGGAGTATAATACAGGATGTAACTCAGGATCAGTGCAGGATAAGTAATGTAATGTATGTACACAGTGACTCCACCAGCAGAATAGTGAGTGCAGCTCTGGAGTATAATACAGGATGTAACTCAGGATCAGTACAGGATAAGTAATGTAATGTATGTACACAGTGACTCCACCAGCAGAATAATGAGTGCAGCTCTGGAGTATAATACAGGATGTAACTCAGGATCAGTACAGGATAAGTAATGTAATGTATGTACACAGTGGCTCCACCAGCAGAATAGTGAGTGCAGCTCTGGAGTATAATACAGGATATATCTCAGGATCAGTACAGGATAAGTAATGTAATGTATGTACACAGTGACTCCACCAGCAGAATAGTGAGTGCAGCTCTGGAGTATAATACAGGATGTAACTCAGGATCAGTACAGGATAAGTAATGTCATGTATGTACACAGTGATTCCACCAGCAGAATAGTGAGTGCAGCTCTGGAGTAGAATACAGAATGTAACTCAGGATCAGTACAGGATAAGTAATGTAATTTATGTACACAGTGACTCCACCAGCAGAATAGTGAGTGCAGCTCTGAAGTATAATACAGGATGTAACTCAGGATCAGTACAGGATAAGTAATGTAATGTATGTACACAGTGACTCCACCAGGAGAATAGTAAGTGCAGCTCTGGAGTATAATACAGGATATAACTCAGGATCAGTACAGGAGAAGTAATGTAATGTATGTACACAGTGACTCCACCAGCAGAATAGTGAGTGCAGCTCTGGAGTATAATACAGGATGTAACTCAGGATCAGTACAGGATAAGTAATGTAATGTATGTACACAGTGACTCCACCAGCACAATAGTGAGTGCAGCTCTGGAGTATAATACAAGATGTAACTCAGGATCAGTACAGGATAAGTAATGTAATGTATGTACACAGTGACTCCACCAGCAGAATAGTGAGTGCAGCTCTGGAGTATAATACAGGATGTAACTCAGGATCAATACAGGATAAGTAATGTAATGTATGTACACAGTGACTCCACCAGCAGAATAGTGAGTGCAGCTCTGGAGTATAATACAGGATATAACTCAGGATCAGTACAGGATAAGTAATGTAATGAATGTACACAGTGACTCCACCAGCAGAATAGTGAGTGCAGCTCTGGAGTATAATACAGGATGTAACTCAGGATCAGTACAGGATAAGTAATGTAATTTATGTACACAGTGACTCCACCAGCAGAATAGTGAGTGCAGCTCTGGAGTATAATACAGGATAAGTATTGTATGTACAAAGGGACTGTTTATGTAGATTAATTCTGTCTGTAAATTGTATAATGTGGCTCAGAGGTGGACATTCCTTTTAAGCCAATTATATTCTCAGTATTTTGTCGGGATCATTACGCTTACTTTACAGGCTTTTATATCTTTGAGTAAAGGAAGAAAATAATGAGACTTCCGCTCTTATCTTCTGAATATGTATATAAGATCTTTCAGAATCTGCATTAATTAAAGGAGAAATCTTGATTAATACAAACGTCAAAAGATTAACCATCGAAACTCAAGAAAGACCGGAAAACTTTGAAAATTAATCATCAGAACGGTTGGACCGCTAAAGAGTCTGCGGCAGTGAGATGGAGAATTGCGGCTCTGTCAGATCAGGTTCAGAGATTAATTATGGAAACACTGTGGCCAGAAATTAACCAAGGCGCCACTTAGTAATTCAGAGATTTATGGAGCGACTTCTGAGGGATTGCGTATGGCCAGAATCTCATTATTCTGAGAGGGGAGACACGGCCTACGGAGATTATACAATCTAAATATTTAATGGAACCGGAGTCATATTGTCAAATAACCGTAATTGCTGCAACAGCTGTATGTAACTTTATTAACAACTTTAGCAAGTTTAACACATTACTTATCCTGTACTGATCCTGAGTTACATCCTGTATTATACTCCAGAGCAGCACTCACTATTCTGCTGGTGGAGTCACTGTGTACATACATTACATTACTTATCCTGTACTGATCTGGAGTTATATCCTGTATTATACTCCAGAGCTGCACTCACTATTCTGCTGGTGGAGTCACTGTGTACATACATTACATTACTTATCCTGTACTGATCCTGAGTTATATCCTGTATTATACTCCAGAGCTGCACTCACTATTCTGCTGGTGGAGTCACTGTGTACATATATTACATTACTTATCCTGTACTGATCCTGAGTTATATCCTGTATTATACTCCAGAGCTGCACTCACTATTCTGCTGGTGGAGTCACTGTGTACATACATTACATTACTTATCCTGTACTGATCCTGAGTTACATCCTGTATTATACTCCAGAGCTGCACTCACTATTCTGCTGGTGGAGTCACTGTGTACATACATGACTTATCCTGTACTGATCCTGAGTTACATGCTGTATTATGCTCTAGAGCTGCACTCACTATTCTGCTGGTGGAGTCACTGTGTACATACATTATATTACTTATCCTGTACTGATCCTGAATTATATCCTGTATTATACTCCAGAGCTGCACTCACTATTCTGCTGGTGGAGTCACTGTGTACATACATTACTTATCCTGTACTGATCCTGAGCTATATCCTGTATTATACTTCTTAGCTGCACTCACTATTTTGCTGGTGGAGTCACTGTGTACATACATTACATTACTTATCCTGTACTTATCCTGAGTTACATCCTGTATTATACTCCAGAGCTGTACTCACTATTCTGCTGGTGCAGTCACTGTGTACATATATTAGTTATACTGTACTAATCCTGAGTTACCTCCTGTACTATACTCCAGAGCTGCACTCACTATTCTGCTGGTGGAGTCACTGTGTACATACATTACATTACTTATCCTGTACTGATCCTGAGTTAAATCCTGTATTACACTCCAGAGCTGCACTCACTATTCTGCTGGTGGAGTCACTGTGTACATACATTACATTACTTATCCTGTACTGATCCTGAGTTACATCCTGTATTATACTCCAGAGCTGCACTCACAATTCTGCTGGTAGAGTCACTATGTATATACATGACATTACTTATACTGTACTGTTCCTAAGTTACCTCCTGCATTATACCCCAGAGCTACACTCACTATTCTGCTGGTGGAGTCACTGTGTACATACATTACATGACTTATCCTGTACTGATCCTGAGTTACATCCTGTATTATACTGCAGAGCTGCACTCACTATTCTGCTGGTGGAGTCACTGTGTACATATATTACATTACTTATCCTGTACTGATCCTGAGTTATATCCTGTATTATACTCCAGAGCTGCACTCACTATTCTGCTGGTGGAGTCACTGTGTACATACATTACATTACTTATCCTGTACTGATCCTGAGTTACATCCTGTATCTCTTTATTTTATATAAATTTACAAAACATAAACTGAAAAACAAATACATAACTAATTCCATATAACCAAAAAGTCACAACCCAATTCTTATAAACAAATTTTCTTATATACATCTCTGTATATGAGAAGAGAAAACGATACCAGACCCGGCCACATACACCCCACTCTTATATACTTACATCTACACTTCATCCGAAACTAAACAATAACTAGAATACATACAAACATCATATAAACGTAATCCAAAGTACTAACAGAAAATCCCCCGACCCGCGTCACCCAAGGGCCTAAAGAAACAACATAATAATGATGATAATAATAATAAAACAACAACATAATAATAATAAAATAATAATAATAATAACCCCAAAAATCCAAAATATAATAATACTAATCCCAATTTTTTTTTTTTTTTTTTTTTTTATCCTTTTTTTTTTTTTTTTTTATATATATATATATTTTTTAATCACACTATACACATCCTGACTTTCCCTAACCTTACCCTTCTTACCTAAACTCCACCACCCCAGCCAGCATCTCGCCTCATGTCCTCTCACGTCCGCATAGTCCAGATGCTGGCCCCCACCACCACACCCAACACCCCAGCCCAGCCCCCCGCCCCATGTCCTCCCATGTCCGCATAGTCCGGGGCTGGGTCAGGCAAACCCCCCCCCCCCCCCGACCCCCTCCCAACCTATCTATTAACCCCCTTAAGTCTATCCCTATTCTAACAACATTTCTACATTATAATACAATACACGTCACCAACCTGTCCAAATACCAAACCATATACAAAATACACCGTACCCGAAAGCACCAAGTTCGGTCGCTTGTAAACCTTTTTCCTGCCATTTCAATCCCAAACAAAACAAAAATCTTCCAGTGCTTACCTAGCCCATCACCAGATAGAGAGAAGGGAAAGCCCCCCCCAGCTCCCCCCCAGAGGCCAAGGTACCACGTCCACCGCTGCACCCTCCCTATCGCTTGCCCTATCTCCTTACCCTAATACTAACCCTTTCTTGACCCTATTGAAAGCTGACCCTATGCTGACCCTCACCTTTCCCTTATTCCGAGTCCTATCGCTATATTTTTTATTGGTGCCTCAGCGGAACGCAGACCCCCACCTCCAGTTGAGCACCGGTGACGACTCCCCCTCCCTCATGAAGGCAGACACATTAAGGCACCCAAAAGGAAAAGCCCCTCCAAAGACGAGAGGCTTTGGATGCTCCCAATCTGCCAACCTCCAAAGAATGCACCTTCACCAGGTCACCCATGATATTGCTAACAACCTCATCCACTAGGAGGATTTTCTTCTGGGTAGAAACTAGACATCGTGCATTCCACATAAAGTGCCTGACCACTATACTGACTAGAAACAAGGTGCAATGGTCCCTACCACCGAGGTCTCCGAACACTCCATAGGCCCACCCAGCATAGGAGAGGCTGGTTAGGCCTGGCCAACCAATGGAGGCTCCCACCCTTTTGTATACCTCTGTATTGAAAGGGCAATGAAGCAGGAAATGCTCCATGCTTTCCAGCACTCCGCCACACTCCTCCCGGGGGCAATCCCGATCATCAGAGCTTCTGCACTTTAGATTGTCCCTCACATACAGTCTCCCATGGAAGCAACGCCAAGCCAGATCCCAAAACTTCTGGGGAATCCTCGCTGAATTTAAAAGTTTTAATCCCACCCCGAGGTCACTACTTGGGCAGTCTTTGAGCGCCAGGGGCTTCTGGAAGTGGGTCATCAGGACCCTCCTGTCAAGAAATTTTCTCGACATGGTCCTGATCTCCCACACCTCCAGACCCCACCGGCGAACAATCTTCAGCGCCAGGGTGGCATAAGCCGGGAGATGTCCGTGAGGTGTACGCAGGTCTTTCACTTGCCCTCCTCTCTCCCATTCCTGGAAGAAAGGCCGAAACCACCCCCTGCAGGAGGATATCCACCAAGGAGCCCTCTCTTGCCAGAGGTTTGCCAGGTTGATCTTAACAAAGGTGTTCACTAGGAACACCACCGGGTTAACCATACCTAACCCGCCTAGTGTCCTTGGTAGGTAAGTAACCTCCCTCTTGATTAGGTTGAGCCTGTTCCCCCATAACAGCTGGAAGAACAGGCTATAGACCCGAGTCCAGAGAGGTTCTGGCAAGATGCACACACTGCCCAGGTAAAGCAACATGGGCACCAGGTAGGCCTTGGCCAAGTGAACCCTTTCCCTCAGGGTTAAGGACCAACCCTTCCATTGGTCGACCTTCTGGGCAACTAGATTCAGCCTATCCTCCCAGTTCTTCTTGGGGTAATCACCCGGGCCAAATTCGACTCCTAAGATCTTAGCAGACCCCTGAGGCTCTGGAAGGGTGTCCGGGAGATCAAAACCAGGATCTCCTCCTCCCAGCCAGAGACTTTTGCACTTATCCCGGTTGATCTTGGACCCAGATGCCAATGAGTAACGCTCCACTTCCGACATCACCCACTCTGCCTCCCCTCTCGAGGAGACAAAAATGGAGACGTCGTCTGCGTACGCAACCACCCTCTGAGTGGCCTCCGGCCCCTCCAGGCCGGCCCCGACTCCCGCCAATGGCCCACGATCGATCCTTTTAAGAAAAGGATCAATTGCGAACGCATATAGCAAAGGGCTCAAGGGACAACCCTGGCGGACACCAGACCCAACCTCAAAGGGGGTTCCAACCCAACCGTTCACCAGCGCAAAAGTCTCAGCCCCAGTGTATAAGGTCTGTAGCCAATTGACAAACCCCCCCGGTAGGCCGTACCTCAGAAGGACCGACCAGAGGTACTCGTGGTCCACCCGGTCAAAAGCCTTGGCCTGGTCCAAGGACAGGATGTACCCCTCCCACCGACCAGAATTTCCCTGCTCCACTGCCTCTCTGACACTGAGGACAGCACTAAATGTGCTGCGGCCTGGAACAGAGCAATGCTGGACCGGCGAAAGGAGCCGGGATGCAAACTTCACCAGCCGATTAAACAGCACCTTTGCGAGAACCTTTCTGTCCGTATTGAGCAGCGCTATGGGACGCCAATTCTCAATACGGGTCGAGTCTTTACCCTTCGATAAAACGATCAAGGCCGACCTCCTCATTGACATTGGCA
This sequence comes from Rhinoderma darwinii, assembly GCF_050947455.1. Taxonomy (NCBI): domain Eukaryota; kingdom Metazoa; phylum Chordata; class Amphibia; order Anura; family Rhinodermatidae; genus Rhinoderma; species Rhinoderma darwinii. The sequence goes on along the minus strand of NC_134696.1, from coordinate 100,854,586 downwards.
AAGTACCCGAGGAAAGGCACTCATTAAACACCTCAGTCAAGAGGGGAACTAGGGTTCCTTTAAAAGTCTTATAAAACTCGGATGTTAAGCCATCCGGCCCTGGCGATTTTTTGAGGGCAAGCCCATCAATCGCCAATCCCACTTCCTCTTCCTTGATCGAATCTATCAAAACACCGAGAGAGGGGTCTACCCCTGGCTCAGGGATGGTTTCAGCCAGGAAAGCCGACATCTCGTCTCGGTTTGGATCTTGCTTCCCCAAGAGGTGCGAGTAGAAGGATCTGACGACCTCCAAGATCCCTGATTTGGATCTCTTCAGAGATCCTGTACTATCAATCAGTCCTGTCACAACCTTACGACTCACTGACATCTTACAGTTCCTGTAGGGGTCGGGCGAGCGGTACCTCCCGAAATCCCTCTCAAGAACTAAAGATGTGTGCCTATCATACTGACACCTCCTGAGCAAAGCTTTCACCACGGAGATCTCCTCCCCACTACCCCCGGTTGAGACCAGATGTTCGAGTTTCCTCCTCAGTTCCTGATATAGGCGGTACCTACTCATGGACCTGAGGCTCGAGAGCCTGCGGAAAAATCCTGCCACCCGGACTTTAAACAACTCCCACCACTCAGACTTAGTACCACTGAGATCCAACAAAGGTACCTGGCTCTGAAGAAAATCCTCAAAGGCCTGTCTTATCTCCGCTTCTTCCAAGAGAGTAGAATTCAGCCTCCATATACCTCTTCCCATCTGGAGGGACTCTGCAATGTTCAAAGAGAAAATAATCATACAGTGATCGGAGAACTCAACCTCAACAACGGACACTGGTGAAGAGATGGCTTCCTCCTTCAAAAAAAACCTGTCTATCCTAGACCTACAACTACCTCTACGATAGGTGAAACCCGAGTGGCCTGGGGTATGCCTGATGTGGATATCCACCAGGTGAGCATCGCTAACTATATTTTTTAATGCTACACTATCGTAGGTCAATTTTTTATCTCCGGAACCTCCTCTATCTCGGGGCCTCACGACAGTATTGAAGTCCCCTCCAAAGATAACTTGTCGACCTGAAAAAAGGAAAGGCTTAATCCTCATGAAGAGACTTTTACGGTCCCATTTGCTCTGGGGTCCGTATATATTGATTAGTCTTAATTCCTGTCCCCTCATGAGGACATCTAAGATCAAGCACCTCCCCATTTCTAACTCAATCATCCGTCGGCATGTTACCGGTGCGGTGAAAAGGACCGCCACTCCGCTATAGGGCTCAGCCGCAAGAGACCAGTAGGAGGGCCCGCGTCGCCACTCCCTCCTAGATTTAACGACGTCTGCCAAAAGTGACAGCCTGGTCTCCTGCAAAAACAAAATGTCGGCTTCAACTCGGCCAAGAAAATCAAAGGCTGCAAATCTCGCCCTATCTGACTTAATGCTGGCAACGTTAATTGATGCCAGCGTCAACGGAGTGGGTGCCGCCATCATGGATGTTTGAGTTAGACGGCTTTCTTCTTCCCACCCCCCCCTCTATCTGATGAGGACCCCCCTTCTTTGCCTCGCTTCTTGCAAACTGAGGAGTCCATATTCACCACCCTATTCCCATCTTCATCCCCAAGTACCGGGTCAACCTCCCCCTCTGGGGGCAACGGCCCCTGCAGCAGGGGAGGCTCAACGACTCTAGGGTGCCCTACCATGCCCTCCCTCTTAGTATGAGAGGCTGGAATGTCCACGAGAGCATGGTATCGATCAGTAGAGCGCACCAGGGGGGTACAGGATTTACCTTCCTGGGCCAGGGCGGGGCCAGATGTATTTGGCCCTTGGGTTTTGCCCGGTGTCCCTTTTGCTGTAGGCTGAGTCCTCTCTTCCTCTCCCACACTTTCATAGTGGGAGGACTGAGAGTCCTCAGCCCTCTGCTCCCTTTGGATCCTCCTCATCTCCCCATTCAATTCGGCCTCCCCAGGGGCATCAGATTCAGGGGGGGCATCCAGATCCGAATCAGAGGTTGTCCCAGTTTCCTGGAGCGCCCTCCAAATCCTCTCCTTCCTTCGCTTCTCCGCCCTTCTCTGGCGAGAAGGGGGACCCTTCTTTGCATTCTTCCCTTGCCCCTGTGCCCCATCGTCCCTGCCCGCACCCTCACCCACGGAGGCCTCCCTCCTTTCATCCTCCGCAGGTTTGGAACAAGCATTGACAACAGAGCGAGGACACCGACTGAACGGGTGACCTAAGTCACCACACAGGTTGCACCGATTACGGTCACACGATGCGGCTAGATGACCAATCCCCCCACAATGAGCACACTTCTGCACCTTGCAGCCTGCACTCAAATGTGAGGGGTCGCCACACCGGTGACACAACTTCGGCTGCCCCTGGTAGAAGACAAGGATCCGATCTCTTCCCAGGAAAGCAGACGATGGTATGTGGGACACCGTCTGTCCCAGACGCTTTAATTTAACCATGAACGTCCAGGCCCCTGACCAGATGCCAAACTCATCCATGTTCTTCCGTGGCATCTCTACTACCTCTCCGTACCTTCCCAACCAGGTCATGATATCAATACAAGAGAGTGACTCATTACGGGTAAGAACGGTCACTCTCTTGGGACCACTTTGGCGAGAAATTGCTTGTGCAGCAAAGTCTCGCCAGCCAGGCTCGTCCTTCATCAGCTCGTAGTTCCCCCAGAAGACCTCAAGGCCCCCTAGGTGAACAAAGCTGATGTCAAACTCGACCGAGCCATGAGGATGTATCAAGGCAAAGATGTCACTCGCCTTGAAGCCCATCCCCAGCAGCAGCTCCACCACCCTCTTTCTGGGAGGGCACGCATCATTGCCACGCCACCGGAGACGGACCACATTCCTCCTGGCTACAGCCTGCCCGGCTGTTGGGAGCGACCACTGATCTCCTCGTTGCTCTCGGAAGGCATTTAGACCATATCTGTCTATCCAGAAAGACAGGTCCTTCTGCACTCCCCCTATGGTTAGGGTTTGCTTTCCCTCTCTTAAAGCGTCCAAGAGACGTTGTTGCAAGTTACCGTCCCCGGACCTTGAGGATGAAGATGGGTGGGCCCGCTGTCCCCCCGCTGCCACACCAGCATAAGACCTGCCGGATGTCACAGCAAGAGGAGCGCCAGGCCCATTGCCCCTGGTTGATACCCCATCCCCACCACCCACCACCTCACCACCCACAGACACAGCACTCAACACCCCATTACCAGCAGACACTCCAGCAACTTTATTTACAGACACCTGCATACCCCCAGCAGTTCCCACATCCACAGCCGCAACTTTTTTATTTAACCCACCAGGTCCCCCTGCAGTCATCCTTCTGGCCAGGCCTGGTCCTATGTTATGTATTTTTCCTGTACATTTTGTGTGGGTAGACACTGCTTCAGTCTCCGCATCATCAGGCACCTTTGCAGGGACGCCACCAGATGTTATAAGCGGTGTCCCCGCTGTGCCCTCCGCCTCATTAACCTCCATCTTTTCTATGTGCGGAACATTTTTGGGAAAGGGGCCACCGCCGCCCCCGACGCCAGCAGCCCCCTTCTCGCCTACACCACTTTTCAGTGATGCGGACGAAGGAGCCACTGATGTCACTGGAGCCGCCTCCGGCGCCGGACCACTCCCCCCTCCCACAGAGGAGTGGCCAACAGAGCCGGAGCCCCCTCTGTGACCGCCCTTGTCCGGAACGTCTGACGGCTTTACTGCGACACCGACAGACTTCCGGCTTTCAGACACCACATCCGGTTTCTGGTTTACCCGTTCTCCAGACCGCTGACTCGCATCAGAGACCAGTTTCCCGGGCTCGCCATTAACCGGACACGGGGACACACCCCCTGGCGTCACCAGGCCACCAGTACCGCCCCCTTTGCAGGGGTTGGCGTCCGGCGCCATTTTGACCACCACGTGTTCTAATGCCGGACCCGTAACACTCTCCCCGCATTCCCGCTCCAGCCCCACTGCAGAGGCTTGAGCTGGGGGTCTTGCGGGACCTGCGCTCTGATCCTGACTTTCATCAGGCTCAGAGCACAGGAAGGATCTTGCTGTGTACACCATTTTAAATGAACCTTCAGCAGATTTTTTTTCCTTTGTCTTTTTTTTCTTCTTAAATTTTTTTTTCTTTTGCTTTTCCTCCTCTGCGGGTAACTCCGCACCGAAACAAAATCCCTGGAAGGATACCGGCGACTCCACGTTACGGATCTGTGTAAGTAATCCTGGAGGCCGCTCACTGTCAGTATCAAAACACTCTTGATTTCTCCCAGCTGTGAGTCCACCCTCCTCCTCCTCACTGCTCCTGGGTGCCTCAGAATCTGAGCCTTCTCTGGACTTTGCATTCTCATGCTCCATTTTCTCCCCCACAATTTCCTTTGCTGTGTCTGGGGCTCTGCTGTCTTCCTCCACACTTTCTATTTTTATAGGTTCTGCCATCTCGGCAAACCTCTCTTCATTTTTTAATTTTTCACCAAACACCCCTCCGCCTGCCAAAATCTCCTCACGTCTCTCTTCCACTTCTTTTATTTCCTCCAACAAGGATTTCACATTTAAAAGGTATCGGGACCTCTTACCTCCTGAGGCTTTTGCAGCTCTTCCTCTGGCGACCGCCAAGTCCGCACGGAGCCGTTGCAGCGACTTCCTGAGGTCCCGATACTCCTCCAACCGCATAGCCAGACGGGAGCTGAAGTTCTCCACCGTCTCTCCGGTCCTCAGCTGTCCCCATTCCTCCACACGACCGTCATCCAAATGTCCGGACGGCGCTGGTCCTTCTCCAGATGACAACACCTCGATCACCCTGCCGGACCGCGTCTCCATACCCTTATCCAGGGTTCCAGCGTCAGGGGGAGCCAGGACAGCCTTGCCCCGAGATGATCTCCTCACCCCCGCGACTGTTTGCATATTCCCAGCCAGCTGGGATGACCCTCTACCCCCCGCTGGCATGCTCCGGGAGGTAGAGGTCTGAGGCTCCATCCTAGGATGGAACCCCCCTCAGGGTACTTTCCAAGCCCAGGCAGATGGTATGAGGCCTGGGCAGATAGAATAAGGAAAGTCCCTGGATCCAAGGCCTGCACGGTAGTCTCAGCAGCTCTCTCCACACCTCCTACTCCACCCACTCCAGAGCTGCACTGACTATTCTGCTGGTGGAGTCACTGTGTACAAACATAACATTACTTATCTTGTACTGATCCTGAGTTACCTCCTGTATTATACTCCAGAGCTGCACTCACTATTCTGCTGGTGGAGTCACTGTGTACAAACATTACATTACTTATCCTGTACTGATTCTGAGTTACATCCTGTATTATACTCCAGAGCTGCACTCACTATTCTGCTGGTGGAGTCACTGTGTACATACATTACATTACTTATCCTGTACTGATCCTGAGTTACCTCCTGTATTATACTCCGGAGCTGCACTCACTATTCTGCTGGTGGAGTCACTGTGTACATACATTACATTACTTATCCTGTACTGATCCTGAGTTACATCCTGTATTATACTCCAGAGCTGCACTCACTATTCTGCTGGTGGAGTCACTGTGTACATACATTACATTACTTATCCTGTACTGATCCTGAGTTACATCCTGTATTATACTCCAGAGCTGCACTCACTATTCTGCTGGTGGAGTCACTGTGTACAAACATTACATTACTTATCTTGTACTGATCCTGAGTTACATCCTGTATTATACTCCAGAGCTGCACTCATTATTCTGCTGGTGGAGTCACTGTGTACATACATTACATTACTTATCCTGTACTGATCCTGAGTTACCTCCTGTATTATACTCCAGAGCTGCACTCACTATTCTGCTGGTGGAGTCACTGTGTACATACATTACATTACTTATCTTGTACTGATCCTGAGTTACCTCCTGTATTATACTTCAGAGCTGTTCACGTTGTAGTAATAATATAGAAATAAACGTCTCCAGGACACAACATGAGGAGCGATGACATTAATAGTGAGGACACACTGCAGGATTCAGATCTTTCTAAGGAGCGTTAATTATGAGTTATTGTTCCGGAAGGAAAGAGACAGTCACAGGGGTCTCATTCGTCACGTAGAGTCGGGGAAGACGTCATTACAGCCTCACGTAGGTCAAGCACTTGTAGAGCAGAATGCAGTATTTGTTTGCTGAATTACATCCCCAGAACTCGTAATTACAGGCTGCTCATGATGAAGACGACTGGAAAAGTTGTATAATAACCATCAGTCTGTAATAACAGTCATTTACCATCAGTCAAGTCCGAATTATCCCGTGTTTTGACGAGGGCTTAGAGGGCGTCAAATCGTCGACCCTGGAAAGACGTCGGTTTAGCGCCTGTTTAATGTATAAAAAGAGTGAAGACCAAGGATCTGGGGGTCATTCACCGTAAGGAACTGATGGGCCAAGGCCAATCAGAATGCAGTTGGTTGCAACCTGTGACCCTCTAGCTTTTGTAAAGCTACAACTCCTATCATGTTCTGACCCCCATAGTGTACCCTGCAGTGATGAAGGAATAGACTGGGCATTGCCCAATGGTGCCCAAACCTTCACTATTAACTGATTGGTGGACCCAAAGCTATTATGACATCAGCTTAGTTTGCTGTCCATTGACAGCTGGTCAATTGGCCAAGCAATATGCGGTAGATGTCATCACTGTGCCGGATGTGGTGACGTCACTAGTTCTGGCTTCCCTTATCTGGTATCCAAGGGGGACGTCCATGCCAATCTAGGGAGCAGGAGGAGATGCTTTATTATACTGATAGTTCTGATCCCAGTGATCTCCCAGCACCTTAGAGCAGAGCTGTCAATCATATTGTATTAAGCTCCTCCCCCATTCAGAAAAAGTGAGAATTTGATTATAATATATAGAGAATATGACATTTTCCATACATCTTATCCTCCTGGGTGACCCCTTTAATCTACTTCATAGAACATGACAGTAGGTGTCTGTGATTTCGCTCCGTTGTCCTTTAAATTCCGGTTGTAATAAGTTTTATTTCTGAAATTAAGCAGATATTAAAATTATCCGAGAGGGAGCCAATCTCTCCACAGAGGAAAATAACATTCTGTTATTAAGTCGGCAGCAGAAAGAAAACAATTAGGAGAAGAGACATAAGAGAAGTTCTCAGGGACCCAGAGCGAATGGGGCCGACAACCTTATTCCCATTGCCAGTGTATGGCGGCAGTAAATATTATCAGTAGTGCAAATAGCCCCAACCCGTCCTTGTTGTAGGGTATATCACTTATTGCCACCATAGCATGCTGGCAATTCTGCCCCTTTACACCATCCAATAATTTTTTTCCCCTATTAGTTTTCACCACTCAACACTTATCTCTTTCCTCAAATTATTGACCCCCGACACATTCAATTTAGTGGACAAAATGAAAGAGCTCAGTGCATAAGTGGGTTAAAGGAGAAGAAAGGAAGAGAAAAGCTCAATAAGGGGATTGATATGAGAGGTGAAAGATGAAGGGGGTAACTTTAGGGGGGATATGAAGATTTAGGGAACTTAGGGTAAAGTCAGTTTAAGGGAAACAGATAGAACAGGCTCCGCGTGGGCGGGGCTAAGGATTATCAATAGTTAGCGGTCACAGTGCTGAGTACAGTGAGGTGGGAAAACGTGAGCGCTCTAAATCCAGAGAGATAAGATGTTGATAGCAAAATGGGTATAGTTAGTGTTGGGGGAAAGAAAATAGTAGGGGGTTCCTTGGAGGCGGGAACAATAGACTTTTAAGCTTTAAGGTGGAAACAAAGGGATGACAGGAGCGGGTCAGCAAAGATTCATGACAGGATTTGTGAGGTTAATATAGGATAAACAATATGGAAGGTGAGGGTTATGGGGCATGTGGAGGGGGAAATAGGTGACTAACGTTTTTAGGGTATTTTTAAAGCTCAAACCTTAAAACGATTTCGATCTAAAGCAGAAGCGGATGATAAATCCAGACGTTCGTAGAGTCTTATATATGTAAAATGTGTGTATCGTAAAAAGTGGCGAGCAATCAGCGACGCTGAGAAAATGAGCCCTTCAAATCTGCATTCGGAAATGTCAGGAGTCGGTGAGAGGGATTTAACACATTCAAGTGGCTTGGATGAGGGGGGTTGTAATCTGCTGGAGCAGGTGGGACCCTGTCTGACGTGAATGTGAATGAGAAATCAAAACGTCTTACAACTCAACAGAACTTTTTGGAAGTTGACTATCAGGGGTTCCCAGGGCACCCCCACTGCCCGGCTGCCTGCCACAGGGCATCAGATCCCACGAGACTGGAGGACAAAGCTGTTAATGTTGTGGTGGAAATCCACAGATAATGGGGAGTTACTGTGCAAAAATGTATCTGCTACTGATCTTATGACATCATGTTTTATACTCCAGTCACATCCAATGCTGCATTAAAAAATTCTACTACCTGCCACTTGGAATCTGTCAGCACTGTGCTGACAGACACGCCCCCAGACAGACTGACGGGCATGCCAGAGGAATATTAAAGTTGCACATATCCTTTAATTGATCTAGACCCCTCTGTTATTTTTCCATCTGACGTTTTTTAAATTCATTAAACCGAGAACGATGAACTGGCGGTGACTTTCCGTCTGGTTTGTGGCGTTTCAGAACATCTTGTACAGATCCCACTTACCGTAAGTGCATCGCAGATGAGGCCGCAGGAAATGGACTTGAGCCGGTCGGACTTGAGCTTTTAGTGATTTTAATGTGAAGCTGTTTCCATGGCAACTGTTTCGATTGGCAGCGATTCAACAATGTTGAGAGGTGATGACCGCGACGGAGCAGAGGAAATGTTGGAAGGGACTTGAAAGCTTTACAATTATTTTCCCATAAGCCCTTGAGGTCCGGGGGGTCTTCTGGGGACCTTATAATCATTTATTGGCGCAGCAAAACCTTTATTAAAAGTTAAGTGACGAGTAACTGGAATCTGCCATAAACCACATTGATTAGAGACAAAGGGGATTTCATGCCATACTGCCCGTCCTCTCCATGTAATGTGCCATCTTCATGCCATACTGCCCATCCTCGCCATGTAAAGTGCCAGCTTCATGCCATACTGCCCGTCCTCTCCATGTAATGTGCCATCTTCATGCCATACTGCCCGTCCTCTCCATTTAATATGCCAGCTTCATGCCATACTGCCCGTCCTCTCCATGTAATATGCCAGCTTCATGCCATACTGCCCGTCCTCTCCATGTAATGTGCCAGCTTCATGCCATACTGCCCGTCCTCTCCATGTAATATGCCAGCTTCATGCCATACTGCCCGTCCTCTCCATGTAATGTGCCATCTTCATGCCATACTGCCCGTCCTCTCCATGTCATGTGCCAGCTTCATGCCATACTGCCCGTCCTCTCCATGTAATGTGCCAGCTTCATGCCATACTGCCCGTCCTCTCCATGTAATATGCCAGCTTCATGCCATACTGCCCGTCCTCTCCATGTAATATGCCAGCTTCATGCCATACTGCCCATCCTCTCCATGTAATATGCCAGCTTCATGCCATACTGCCCGTCCTCTCCATGTAATATGCCAGCTTCATGCCATACTGCCCATCCTCTCCATGTAATATGCCAGCTTCATGCCATACTGCCCGTCCTCTCCATGTAATATGCCAGCTTCATGCCATACTGCCCATCCTCTCCATGTAATATGCCAGCTTCATGCCATACTGCCCGTCCTCTCCATGTAATATGCCAGCTTCATGCCATACTGTCCGTCCTCTCCATGTAATATGCCAGCTTCATGCCATACTGCACGTCCTCTTGATGCCATGTGTCCATTTTGTGTTGCATGTCAGCTTTATGCCATGCCAAACCTAAGTCTTTCTATTCATGACATGTTGCAGCGTTATGCCATACTGGCAGTATTTACTTTAAGTATCAGCCGAATTCCAGAGTGACTTCATCCATATAATGTCATCTTCATACCTTAACATCTGAGACTGCATCATGCCAAGCCTCATATCTGTACCCTGCTACCCTCAGTCCACTTCATGCCATGCGTCTGGTTCACACCATAATGGCTGTGTATCAACGTCCGCACTCCTGTGTGCATGATTTGGGGGTTACCTACAAATGACAGCAAAATGTTCAAGTTTTGTATAGTAATAAGTCCTCCATCCCCACAAATACCCAAAAATAAGCGACCACAGAGCTCCCGATAGACACCACAGAAATGAATGGAGCTCTATTGCCAGTGCTAAGATTCTGAATAACACTAATTTCTGGGCAGTGCCAAAGGGGCTCAGGGTCTTTACAGAGGACAACAGGTCTCATCATTTGAGGAATCCATGGTGGGCCCTACTCATCATGAATCAATCTCTGACATATAGTCTAAAAATTTGTATGACATTTAGGTGAAATTCACCTTTAAATTTCTGAGGTAATGGGGGGGGGGGTCCTCCTTTCAGGATCCTCATGTCTTCACTAGAGCTGAAAACGGTTACATAGAGCGCCTCTCGCTCTGGAGGACCTGTCCTGTTCTACATTACACAGACAACGCATTCATATGAATGGACACTGCGTAATTCTTCATTTGACCTGTGGTGGCGCTGCTGAGAAATGAAACACTTACTGCCAGGTTTCCCTACAGATCACTGCTGATCACTGGGGTTCCCAGCGGGAGGAAACTTTATGATCAAACTATTTTCAATGGAGCCATCTAACAAGTAGGAATTGTCTAACGTGGACAACCCCTTTAAGTTATATGACTTAACCCTAAATGACCTTGAAAAAAAAATGTCAATCATCTCAGATCGTTCTTCAGTTTCCATTCTCTGCTCTTCCTTCATTAGAACGTCAAACCCGGTGACATTTACCTAACATAAGTAGAGGAACCTGTCTTGTGTTTACTGGGCTGGAACACGTCCCTCATTGCTCCTCCTGATATTAAGCTTCATTATACAGAAGACGATCCCTGGAAAGGTGAAGAAATAATTTCAACTTATGAGAGGAGAAATTGGTGGGGGGGGGGGGGGGGGAGTTTGTTTAATAGGCATGAGGTCTCTATTGGAATACAGTGATAATTGATTTAATTATATTTGGTCCCATAGGAAATTAGACTCCTCATTAGCGGAAGACAACGAGGCCTCCCTGATAATTGTCCCCCAGACTGAGAGCAAACAGATGACTAATGTGCAAACACTATAAAAATGGGCTGAGCCGGAGATCAGATCTGCAGCAGAACTCAATGTCCTCAGGTCAATAGATTACAGACTGTGACCCTCCAGCTATCAGCACGTGTATTCCTTTACTCATTATATGGCCCGTCTATGTATCCACTGCGTAGGAGGAAAAGGGCCCCATAACAATGCCAAAAATGGTGCCCCCTTTTAATGTTGGTCATGTAATGTATGTATGTATGTATGTATGTATGTATACAGTGCCTACAGCAGCAGAATAGTGAGTGCAGCTCTGGAGTATAATACAGGATGTAACTCAGGATCAGTACAGGATAAGTAATGTAATGTATGTACACAGTGACTCCACCAGCAGAATAGTGAGTGCAGCTCTGGAGTATAATACAGGATGTAACTCAGGATCAGTACAGGATAAGTAATGTATGTATACAGTGACTCCACCAGCAGAATAGTGAGTGCAGCTCTGGAGTATAATACAGGATGTAACTCAGGATCAGTACATGATAAGTAATATAATGTATGTACACAGTGACTCCACCAGCAGAATAGTGAGTGCAGCTCTGGAGTATAATACAGGATGTAACTCAGGATCAGTACAGGATAAGTAATGTAATGTATGTACACAGTGACCCCACCAGCAGAATAGTGAGTGCAGCTCTGGAGTATAATACAGGATATAACTCAGGATCAGTACAGGATAAGTAATGTAATGTGTGTACACAGTGACTCCACCAGCAGAATAGTGAGTGCAGCTCTGGAGTATAATACAGGATATAACTCAGGATCAGTACAGGATAAGTAATGTAATATATGTACACAGTAACTCCACCAGCAGAATAGTGAGTGCAGCTCTGGGGTATAATACAGGATATAACTCAGGATCAGTACAGGATAAGTAATGTAATGTGTGTACACAGTGACTCCACCAGCAGAATAGTGAGTGCAGCTCTGGAGTATAAGGCTGGGTTCACACGTGGCGGAATTTCACTTAAATTCCGCTGCGGACACTCCGCAGCGTTAATCCGCAGCGGAGCCGTTTCTCCATTGACTTCCACTTTAATTTAGCAGTGTTCGTTTAGACGATGCGTAAAATTCCGCTGCGGAGCATAGGCTGCGGAGCGGAATTTGGTGTCCGCAGCATGCTCTGTCTGTTGCGGAGCAGTGGCGGACTCATGGCGGAATTTCTCCATTGACTTCAATGGAGATTCTAATTTCCGCAATGAAGTCAGCAGCTGTCATGCACATGTTATATGTGCTGCGGATCCGTCTTGCTTTTTTGCCATGACATTTCTTCATTCTGGCTGGACCTATGTATTTCTAGGTCTACAGCCAGACTGAGGAAGTCAATGGGGCTCCCGTAATGACGGGAGCGTTGCTAGGAGACGTCTGTAAATAGTCACTGTCCAGGGTGCTGAAAGAGTTAAGCGATCGGCAGTAACTGTTTCTGCACCCGGGACAGTGACTACCGATCCCAATATACAGCAACCTGTCAAAAAAATAGAAGTTCATACTTACCGAGAACTCCCTGCTTCTGTCTCCAGTCCGGCCTCCCAGGATGACGTTTCAGTCTAAGTGACGGCTGCAGCCAATCACAGGCCAAGCACAGGCTGCAGCGGTCACATGGACTGGCGCGTCATCCAGGGAGGTCGGGCTGGATGCCGAAAGAGGGACGCGTCACCAAGACAACGGCCGGTAAGTATGAAATTCGTTTACTTTCACTAGGGAAAGTGCTGTCCCTTCTCTCTATCCTGCACTGATAGGGAGAAGGGAAGCACTTTTCCCGCAGTCCGCAGCAGCTAGTCCGCATCAATTTTCTGCACATTTTGGGCAGATCCGCAGCCGTAATCCGCAACCCGGATTAGGTGCGGCATTGATGCGGACAGTTGCGGAGGAAATCCGCCACGTGTGGCCATGCCCTAATACAGGATGTAACTCAGGATCAGTACAGGGTAAGTAATGTAATGTATGTACACAGTGACTCCACCAGCAGAATAGTGAGTGCAGCTCTGGAGTATAATACAGGATGTAACTCAGGATCAGTACAGGATAAGTAATGTAATGTATGTACACAGTGACTCCACCAGCAGAATAGCGAGTGCAGCTCTGGAGTATAATACAGGATGTAACTCAGGATCAGTACAGGATAAGTAATGTAATGTATGTACACAGCGACTCCACCAGCAGAATAGTGAGTGCAGCTCTGGAGTATAATACAGGATATAACTCAGGATCAGTACAGGATAAGTAATGTAATGTATGTACACAGCGACTCCACCAGCAGAATAGTGAGTGCAGCTCTGGAGTATAATACAGGATATAACTCAGGATCAGTACAGGATCAGTAATGTATGTACACAGTGATTCCTCCAGAAGAATAGTGAGTGCAGCTCTGGAGTATAATACAGGATGTAACTCAGGATCAGTACAGGATAAGTAATGTAATGTTTGTACACAGTGACTCCACCAGCAGCATAGTGAGTACAGCTCTGGAGTATAATACAGGCTGTAACTCAGGATCAGTACAGGATAAGTAATGTAATGTATGTACACAGTGACTCCACCAGCAGAATAGTGAGTGCAGCTCTGGAGTATAATACAGGATGTAACACAGGATCAGTAATGTTACATAGTTACATAGTTACATAGTTAGTACGGCTGAAAAAAGACACATGTCCATCAAGTTCAACCAAGGAATGTAATGTATGTACACAGTGACTCAAACTTTTTATGTAGATTATTTTTATATGCAAGTTACACAACATTCAGCATAGACGTTAATCAGGTTTTACGAGGGATATTGTTTTGTTATTACCCAATAAATAATCCACATTGTCATTGTGTCTCACTCCCTATTTTTGTTGCCCTGCACCCAGCGCTTCCCCATAACTAACTTTGTCCTCTGGGCGTAGATAAGTGGCATCATGGCACCTGGCCTGGTAGTTTAATTAATTCTTCTGTTTAAAGTTGTTGGGGGGTTGTTTTTGGCGCTGCCCATTTGCCGTTCGCCTGACAGTAGCTGACATTGTCTGACATCAGAGACGTGAATGTTTATTTTCTATGTCTAGACTGGACTGGAAAGTTCGTGATTTGCCACCGAGTTCTGGTTAATCAGCCTGGAACTTGTCAGTGAATCTTCTGTTCTGAGTTTTGGGGGGCAGCGTCCCCCTCCCGACTAATTAACAGTTTTTCTCCATTCCCCTAACAGTGCGTTCACATGGTACACGTCGGCAAGTCTCTGTATTTGGAAATGTGATGAGCTGGAAAATTGATGGACCCCTAATAATTGCGCTGCTCGGATCAGCGGTCATTTTTTTGGTAATTGCTACATGCTGCGTGCTGAAATTTCCGATGGATACGGAACGTATTTATTAAACCTTAGCACACGACTGTGTCCACTTTTATTGTGTTTGAAAATAATTTTCTTCCAGCGCTGTTACCAAGTTGTGAAAAGCTTCCTGTGTCCCCATGACAACACCTACTGCTACGATGCTCTGGAATATATATGTTGTCATAGGGACACTGGGCCTCATAGCACCCAATCTGGCTGTGGTTCTAAAGTAAGGACATTAAACTTTGAAATGTTTGCTATGGGGCTAGTGCTCCAGGGCACATGCACTGGAAGTGTTGTCATGGGGATACTGACTCAGAAGCTCTTCCGACAGATGCACTAACACCTGAATTCGATATTTCAAAAAGGTTTCACCATGTTTAAGACATACTTAAGAGATTGTGATATCGATCGACTGGTATTGTTCCTTTAAATGTGACAGATCGTTTCTAGATTTGGAAATCTCTGGAAGGGAACAAGAAGAATTTATACTTCTACCACTTTAATAAAGTTTACAGACAAACATTGATGAATGACGTTGAATAACATTGCTGATATTATTTGGTCAGTACATAGCCGTGATATTCAGACATGGTACTATTTTATACACAGATGTAGCAGAGCTGAATTTGTTTAACTGTTATATGAATCAAGACATACAAGTTACGACTCATTTATTAACATACTGTTAAAGGGAAGGTTCACATTAAGGCCAGAAGTTGTCATTAGTTGAGGTACATGAGTTGGGACCCCCCAAAAATTGCTTTAGAGTCCTATTACTTGGGCTATTGGGTCAGAGCTTGCAACACTTGACAAAGCCCCATAAGCCCTTCCATTCTAGCAATAAATAAGGATCTCCCATCATGAACCCCCACACCCATGACATCTTGTAACAGGACTCAGGGACATACCTGTCATATATATATTGTATGTAGTGGGTCTTGTTAATGCCTTTTGCTTGCCATGCCTAGCTTCCACCACTAGAGGGAGAACTTGTAGTACAAACTTATAACCCGACACCTCCATTAAAAGAGCTACAGCAGCAGCTGAGGTTTAATAATACAAATATTCAGTGCACAGAATCCTTCACACACCGGTGACCCTGATAAATTATTCACAATGACCTCTCCCTGTAATATCACATACAAGAGCGCCGTATCAATAATGGATTGTGAAATTGGAAGGAGATGTTTAATTTAACAGAGGGAACTTCTCCTGAGTGCAGTAAATGTACCAATCTCATTACAGCGAGTCCAAAACTATAACAACTTATATCACTAGTGGTTACACCCGCTGTACATAGATAATTATATCCCAGCATTTATGTTACTTTTATTACCTGATTGTTAGTAATGCAGCAAATATTAATTATATATCGTGATATGGAGCATGCCGGTATAACCTGGGTATCTCCTGTATATAATTATATATGTACAGCTGGTATAAGTTATACATCTTCCTGTATATAGTGATATGGAGCATGCTGGTATAACCTGGTTATCTTCTGTATATAATTATATATGTACAGCTGGTATAAGTTATACATCTTCTTGTATATAGTGATATGGAGCATGCTGGTATAACCTGGGTATATTCTGTATATAATTATATATGTACAGCTGGTATAAGTTATACATCTTCTTGTATATAGTGATATGGAGCATGCTGGTATAACCTGGGTATCTCCTGTATATAATTATATATGTACAGCTGGTATAAGTTATACATCTTCTTGTGTGTGTGTATATATAGTGATATGGAGCATGCTGGTATAGCCTGGGTATATTCTGTATATAATTATATATGCACAGCTGGTATAAGTTATACATCTTCTTGTATATAGTGATATGGAGCATGCCGGTATAACCTGGGTATCTCCTGTATATAATTATATATGTACAGCTGGTATAAGTTACACATCTTCTTGTATATAGTGATATGGAGCATGCTGGTATAACCTGGGTATCTCCTGTATATAATTATATATGTACAGCTGGTATAAGTTACACATCTTCTTGTATATAGTGATATGGAGCATGCTGGTATAACCTGGGTATCTCCTGTATATAATTATATATGTACAGCTGGTATAATTATACATCTGCCTGTATATAGTGATATGGAGCATGCTGGTATAACCTGGGTATCTTCTGTATATAATTATATATGAACAGCTGGTATAAGTTATACATCCTCTTGTATATAGTGATATGGAGCATGCTGGTATAACCTGGGTATCTTCTGTATATAATTATATATGTACAGCTAGTATAAGTTATTCATCTTCTTGTATATAGTGATATGGAGCATGCTGGTATAACCTGGGTATCTTCTGTATATAATTATATATGTACAGCTGGTATAAGTTATACATCTTGTATGTAGTGATATGGAGCATGCTGGTATAACCTGGGTATCTCCTGTATATAATTATATATGTACAGCTGGTATAAGTTATACATCTTCTTGTATATAGTGATATGGAGCATGCTGGTATAACCTGGGTATCTCCTGTATATAATTATATATGTACAGCTGGTATAAGTTATACATCTTCTTGTATATAGTGATATGGAGCATGCTGGTATAACCTGGGTATCTTCTGTATATAATTATATATGTACAGCTGGTATAAGTTATACATCTTCCTGTATATAGTGATATGGAGCATGCTGGTATAACCTGGGTATCTCCTGTATATAATTATATATGTACAGCTGGTATAAGTTACACATCTTCTTGTATATAGTGATATGGAGCATGCTGGTATAACCTGGGTATCTCCTGTATATAATTATATATGTACAGCTGGTATAAGTTACACATCTTCTTGTATATAGTGATATGGAGCATGCTGGTATAACCTGGGTATCTCCTGTATATAATTATATATGTACAGCTGGTATAATTATACATCTGCCTGTATATAGTGATATGGAGCATGCTGGTATAACCTGGGTATCTTCTGTATATAATTATATATGTACAGCTGGTATAAGTTATACATCCTCTTGTATATAGTGATATGGAGCATGCTGGTATAACCTGGGTATCTTCTGTATATAATTATATATGTACAGCTAGTATAAGTTATTCATCTTCTTGTATATAGTGATATGGAGCATGCTGGTATAACCTGGGTATCTTCTGTATATAATTATATATGTACAGCTGGTATAAGTTATACATCTTGTATGTAGTGATATGGAGCATGCTGGTATAACCTGGGTATCTCCTGTATATAATTATATATGTACAGATGGTATAAGTTATACATCTTCTTGTATATAGTGATATGGAGCATGCTGGTATAACCTGGGTATCTTCTGTATATAATTATATATGTACAGCTGGTATAAGTTATACATCTTCTTGTATATAGTGATATGGAGCATGCTGGTATAACCTGGGTATCTTCTGTATATAATTATATATGTACAGCTGGTATAAGTTATATATCTTCTTGTATATAGTGATATGGAGCATGCTGGTATAACCTGGGTATCTCCTGTATATAATTATATATGTACAGCTGGTATAAGTTATACATCTTCTTGTATATAGTGATATGCAGCATGCTGGTATAACCTGGGTATCTCCTGTATATAATTATATATGTACAGCTGGTATAAGTTATACATCTTCTTGTATATAGTGATATGGAGCATGCTGGTATAACCTGGGTATCTTCTGTATATAATTATATATGTACAGCTGGTATAAGTTATACATCTTCTTGTATATAGTGATATGGAGCGTGCTGCTATAACCTGGGTATCTCCTGTATATAATTATATATGTACAGCTGGTATAAGTTATACATCTTCTTGTATATAGTGATATGGAGCATGCTGGTATAACCTGGGTATATTCTGTATATAATTATATATGTACAGCTGGTATAAGTTATACATCTTCTTGTATATAGTGATATGGAGCATGCTGGTATAACCTGGGTATCTCCTGTATATAATTATATATGTACAGCTGGTATAAGTTATACATCTTCTTGTATATAGTGATATGGAGCATGCTGGTATAACCTGGGTATATTCTGTATATAATTATATATGTACAGCTGGTATAAGTTATACATCTTCTTGTCTATAGTGATATGGAGCATTCTGGTATAACCTGGGTATCTTCTGTATATAATTATATATGTACAGCTGGTATAAGTTATACATCTTCTTGTATATAGTGATATGGAGCATGCTGGTATTACCTGGGTATCTCCTGGTATATAATTATATATGTACAGCTGGTATAAGTTATACATCTTCTTGTATATAGTGATATGGAGCATGCTGGTATAACCTGGGTATCTTCTGTATATAATTATATATGTACAGCTGGTATAAGTTATACATCTTCTTGTATATAGTGATATGGAGCATGCTGGTATAACCTGGGTATCTTCTGTATATAATTATATATGTACAGCTGGTATAGGTTATACATCTTCCTGTATATAGTGATATGGAGCATGCTGGTATAACCTAGGTATCTTCTGTATATAATTATATATGTACAGCTGGTATAAGTTATACATCTTCTTGTATATAGTGATATGGAGCATGCTGGTATAACCTGGGTATCTTCTGTATATAATTATATATGTACAGCTGGTATAAGTTATACATCTTCTTGTATATAGTGATATGGAGCATGCTGGTATAACCTCGGTATCTCCTGTATATAATTATATATGTACAGCTGGTATAAGTTATACATCTTCTTGTATATAGTGATATGGAGCATGCTGGTATAACCTGGGTATCTTCTGTATATAATTATATATGTACAGCTGGTATAAGTTATACATCTTCTTGTATATAGTGATATGGAGCGTGCTGCTATAACCTGGGTATCTCCTGTATATAATTATATATGTACAGCTGGTATAAGTTATACATCTTCTTGTATATAGTGATATGGAGCATGCTGGTATAACCTGGGTATATTCTGTATATAATTATATATGTACAGCTGGTATAAGTTATACATCTTCTTGTATATAGTGATATGGAGCATGCTGGTATAACCTGGGTATCTCCTGTATATAATTATATATGTACAGCTGGTATAAGTTATACATCTTCTTGTATATAGTGATATGGAGCATGCTGGTATAACCTGGGTATATTCTGTATATAATTATATATGTACAGCTGGTATAAGTTATACATCTTCTTGTCTATAGTGATATGGAGCATTCTGGTATAACCTGGGTATCTTCTGTATATAATTATATATGTACAGCTGGTATAAGTTATACATCTTCTTGTATATAGTGATATGGAGCATGCTGGTATTACCTGGGTATCTCCTGGTATATAATTATATATGTACAGCTGGTATAAGTTATACATCTTCTTGTATATAGTGATATGGAGCATGCTGGTATAACCTGGGTATCTTCTGTATATAATTATATATGTACAGCTGGTATAAGTTATACATCTTCTTGTATATAGTGATATGGAGCATGCTGGTATAACCTGGGTATCTTCTGTATATAATTATATATGTACAGCTGGTATAGGTTATACATCTTCCTGTATATAGTGATATGGAGCATGCTGGTATAACCTGGGTATCTTCTGTATATAATTATATATGTACAGCTGGTATAAGTTATACATCTTCTTGTATATAGTGATATGGAGCATGCTGGTATAACCTGGGTATCTTCTGTATATAATTATATATGTACAGCTGGTATAAGTTATACATCTTCTTGTATATAGTGATATGGAGCATGCTGGTATAACCTCGGTATCTTCTGTATATAATTATATATGTACAGCTGGTATAAGATATACATCTTCTTGTATATAGTGATATGGAGCGTGCTGCTATAACCTGGGTATCTCCTGTATATAATTATATATGTACAGCTGGTATAAGTTATACATCTTCTTGTCTATAGTGATATGGAGCATTCTGGTATAACCTGGGTATCTTCTGTATATAATTATATATGTACAGCTGGTATAAGTTATGCATCTTCTTGTATATAGTGATATGGAGCGTGCTGCTATAACCTGGGTATCTCCTGTATATAATTATATATGTACAGCTGGTATAAGTTATACATCTTCTTGTATATAGTGATATGGAGCATGCTGGTATAACCTGGGTATATTCTGTATATAATTATATATGTACAGCTGGTATAAGTTATACATCTTCTTGTATATAGTGATATGGAGCATGCTGGTATAACCTGGGTATATTCTGTATATAATTATATATGTACAGCTGGTATAAGTTATACATCTTCTTGTCTATAGTGATATGGAGCATTCTGGTATAACCTGGGTATCTTCTGTATATAATTATATATGTACAGCTGGTATAAGTTATACATCTTCTTGTATATAGTGATATGGAGCATGCTGGTATTACCTGGGTATCTCCTGGTATATAATTATATATGTACAGCTGGTATAAGTTATACATCTTCTTGTATATAGTGATATGGAGCATGCTGGTATAACCTGGGTATCTTCTGTATATAATTATATATGTACAGCTGGTATAAGTTATACATCTTCTTGTATATAGTGATATGGAGCATGCTGGTATAACCTGGGTATCTTCTGTATATAATTATATATGTACAGCTGGTATAGGTTATACATCTTCCTGTATATAGTGATATGGAGCATGCTGGTATAACCTAGGTATCTTCTGTATATAATTATATATGTACAGCTGGTATAAGTTATACATCTTCTTGTATATAGTGATATGGAGCATGCTGGTATAACCTGGGTATCTTCTGTATATAATTATATATGTACAGCTGGTATAAGTTATACATCTTCTTGTATATAGTGATATGGAGCATGCTGGTATAACCTCGGTATCTTCTGTATATAATTATATATGTACAGCTGGTATAAGTTATACATCTTCTTGTATATAGTGATATGGAGCATGCTGGTATAACCTGGGTATCTCCTGTATATAATTATATATGTACAGCTGGTATAAGTTATACATCTTCTTGTATATAGTGATATGGAGCATGCTGGTATAACCTGGGTATATTCTGTATATAATTATATATGTACAGCTGGTATAAGTTATACATCTTCTTGTCTATAGTGATATGGAGCATTCTGGTATAACCTGGGTATCTTCTGTATATAATTATATATGTACAGCTGGTATAAGTTATACATCTTCTTGTATATAGTGATATGGAGCATGCTGGTATTACCTGGGTATGTCCTGGTATATAATTATATATGTACAGCTGGTATAAGTTATACATCTTCTTGTATATAGTGATATGGAGCATGCTGGTATAACCTGGGTATCTTCTGTATATAATTATATATGTACAGCTGGTATAAGTTATACATCTTCTTGTATATAGTGATATGGAGCATGCTGGTATAACCTGGGTATCTTCTGTATATAATTATATATGTACAGCTGGTATAAGTTATACATCTTCTTGTATATAGTGATATGGAGCATGCTGGTATAACCTGGGTATCTTCTGTATATAATTATATATGTACAGCTGGTATAAGTTATATATCTTCTTGTATATAGTGATATGGAGCATGCTGGTATAACCTGGGTATCTTCTGTATATAATTATATATGTACAGCTAGTATAAGTTATTCATCTTCTTGTATATAGTGATATGGAGCATGCTGGTATAACCTGGGTATCTTCTGTATATAATTATATATGTACAGCTGGTATAAGTTATACATCTTGTATGTAGTGATATGGAGCATGCTGGTATAACCTGGGTATCTCCTGTATATAATTATATATGTACAGCTGGTATAAGTTATACATCTTCTTGTATATAGTGATATGCAGCATGCTGGTATAACCTGGGTATCTCCTGTATATAATTATATATGTACAGCTGGTATAAGTTATACATCTTCTTGTATATAGTGATATGGAGCATGCTGGTATAACCTGGGTATCTTCTGTATATAATTATATATGTACAGCTGGTATAAGTTATACATCTTCTTGTATATAGTGATATGGAGCGTGCTGCTATAACCTGGGTATCTCCTGTATATAATTATATATGTACAGCTGGTATAAGTTATACATCTTCTTGTATATAGTGATATGGAGCATGCTGGTATAACCTGGGTATATTCTGTATATAATTATATATGTACAGCTGGTATAAGTTATACATCTTCTTGTATATAGTGATATGGAGCATGCTGGTATAACCTGGGTATCTCCTGTATATAATTATATATGTACAGCTGGTATAAGTTATACATCTTCTTGTATATAGTGATATGGAGCATGCTGGTATAACCTGGGTATATTCTGTATATAATTATATATGTACAGCTGGTATAAGTTATACATCTTCTTGTCTATAGTGATATGGAGCATTCTGGTATAACCTGGGTATCTTCTGTATATAATTATATATGTACAGCTGGTATAAGTTATACATCTTCTTGTATATAGTGATATGGAGCATGCTGGTATTACCTGGGTATCTCCTGGTATATAATTATATATGTACAGCTGGTATAAGTTATACATCTTCTTGTATATAGTGATATGGAGCATGCTGGTATAACCTGGGTATCTTCTGTATATAATTATATATGTACAGCTGGTATAAGTTATACATCTTCTTGTATATAGTGATATGGAGCATGCTGGTATAACCTGGGTATCTTCTGTATATAATTATATATGTACAGCTGGTATAGGTTATACATCTTCCTGTATATAGTGATATGGAGCATGCTGGTATAACCTGGGTATCTTCTGTATATAATTATATATGTACAGCTGGTATAAGTTATACATCTTCTTGTATATAGTGATATGGAGCATGCTGTTATAACCTGGGTATCTTCTGTATATAATTATATATGTACAGCTGGTATAAGTTATACATCTTCTTGTATATAGTGATATGGAGCATGCTGGTATAACCTGGGTATCTTCTGTATATAATTATATATGTACAGCTGGTATAAGTTATATATCTTCTTGTATATAGTGATATGGAGCATGCTGGTATAACCTGGGTATCTTCTGTATATAATTATATATGTACAGCTAGTATAAGTTATTCATCTTCTTGTATATAGTGATATGGAGCATGCTGGTATAACCTGGGTATCTTCTGTATATAATTATATATGTACAGCTGGTATAAGTTACATATCTTCTTGTATATAGTGATATGGAGCATGCTGGTATAACCTGGGTATCTTCTGTATATAATTATATATGTACAGCTAGTATAAGTTATTCATCTTCTTGTATATAGTGATATGGAGCATGCTGGTATAACCTGGGTATCTTCTGTATATAATTATATATGTACAGCTGGTATAGGTTATACATCTTCCTGTATATAGTGATATGGAGCATGCTGGTATAACCTAGGTATCTTCTGTATATAATTATATATGTACAGCTGGTATAAGTTATACATCTTCTTGTATATAGTGATATGGAGCATGCTGGTATAACCTGGGTATCTTCTGTATATAATTATATATGTACAGCTGGTATAAGTTATACATCTTCTTGTATATAGTGATATGGAGCATGCTGGTATAACCTCGGTATCTTCTGTATATAATTATATATGTACAGCTGGTATAAGTTATACATCTTCTTGTATATAGTGATATGGAGCATGCTGGTATAACCTGGGTATCTCCTGTATATAATTATA
Source organism: Rhinoderma darwinii (assembly GCF_050947455.1). Taxonomy (NCBI): domain Eukaryota; kingdom Metazoa; phylum Chordata; class Amphibia; order Anura; family Rhinodermatidae; genus Rhinoderma; species Rhinoderma darwinii. The sequence continues at coordinate 100,830,434 of NC_134696.1, read as the reverse complement.
TATGTACAGCTGGTATAAGTTATACATCTTCTTGTATATAGTGATATGGAGCATGCTGGTATAACCTGGGTATATTCTGTATATAATTATATATGTACAGCTGGTATAAGTTATACATCTTCTTGTCTATAGTGATATGGAGCATTCTGGTATAACCTGGGTATCTTCTGTATATAATTATATATTTACAGCTGGTATAAGTTATACATCTTCTTGTATATAGTGATATGGAGCATGCTGGTATTACCTGGGTATGTCCTGGTATATAATTATATATGTACAGCTGGTATAAGTTATACATCTTCTTGTATATAGTGATATGGAGCATGCTGGTATAACCTGGGTATCTTCTGTATATAATTATATATGTACAGCTGGTATAAGTTATACATCTTCTTGTATATAGTGATATGGAGCATGCTGGTATAACCTGGGTATCTTCTGTATATAATTATATATGTACAGCTGGTATAAGTTATACATCTTCTTGTATATAGTGATATGGAGCATGCTGGTATAACCTGGGTATCTTCTGTATATAATTATATATGTACAGCTGGTATAAGTTATATATCTTCTTGTATATAGTGATATGGAGCATGCTGGTATAACCTGGGTATCTTCTGTATATAATTATATATGTACAGCTAGTATAAGTTATTCATCTTCTTGTATATAGTGATATGGAGCATGCTGGTATAACCTGGGTATCTTCTGTATATAATTATATATGTACAGCTGGTATAAGTTATACATCTTGTATGTAGTGATATGGAGCATGCTGGTATAACCTGGGTATCTCCTGTATATAATTATATATGTACAGCTGGTATAAGTTATACATCTTCTTGTATATAGTGATATGCAGCATGCTGGTATAACCTGGGTATCTCCTGTATATAATTATATATGTACAGCTGGTATAAGTTATACATCTTCTTGTATATAGTGATATGGAGCATGCTGGTATAACCTGGGTATCTTCTGTATATAATTATATATGTACAGCTGGTATAAGTTATACATCTTCTTGTATATAGTGATATGGAGCGTGCTGCTATAACCTGGGTATCTCCTGTATATAATTATATATGTACAGCTGGTATAAGTTATACATCTTCTTGTATATAGTGATATGGAGCATGCTGGTATAACCTGGGTATATTCTGTATATAATTATATATGTACAGCTGGTATAAGTTATACATCTTCTTGTATATAGTGATATGGAGCATGCTGGTATAACCTGGGTATCTCCTGTATATAATTATATATGTACAGCTGGTATAAGTTATACATCTTCTTGTATATAGTGATATGGAGCATGCTGGTATAACCTGGGTATATTCTGTATATAATTATATATGTACAGCTGGTATAAGTTATACATCTTCTTGTCTATAGTGATATGGAGCATTCTGGTATAACCTGGGTATCTTCTGTATATAATTATATATGTACAGCTGGTATAAGTTATACATCTTCTTGTATATAGTGATATGGAGCATGCTGGTATTACCTGGGTATCTCCTGGTATATAATTATATATGTACAGCTGGTATAAGTTATACATCTTCTTGTATATAGTGATATGGAGCATGCTGGTATAACCTGGGTATCTTCTGTATATAATTATATATGTACAGCTGGTATAAGTTATACATCTTCTTGTATATAGTGATATGGAGCATGCTGGTATAACCTGGGTATCTTCTGTATATAATTATATATGTACAGCTGGTATAGGTTATACATCTTCCTGTATATAGTGATATGGAGCATGCTGGTATAACCTGGGTATCTTCTGTATATAATTATATATGTACAGCTGGTATAAGTTATACATCTTCTTGTATATAGTGATATGGAGCATGCTGTTATAACCTGGGTATCTTCTGTATATAATTATATATGTACAGCTGGTATAAGTTATACATCTTCTTGTATATAGTGATATGGAGCATGCTGGTATAACCTGGGTATCTTCTGTATATAATTATATATGTACAGCTGGTATAAGTTATATATCTTCTTGTATATAGTGATATGGAGCATGCTGGTATAACCTGGGTATCTTCTGTATATAATTATATATGTACAGCTAGTATAAGTTATTCATCTTCTTGTATATAGTGATATGGAGCATGCTGGTATAACCTGGGTATCTTCTGTATATAATTATATATGTACAGCTGGTATAAGTTACATATCTTCTTGTATATAGTGATATGGAGCATGCTGGTATAACCTGGGTATCTTCTGTATATAATTATATATGTACAGCTAGTATAAGTTATTCATCTTCTTGTATATAGTGATATGGAGCATGCTGGTATAACCTGGGTATCTTCTGTATATAATTATATATGTACAGCTGGTATAAGTTATACATCTTCTTGTATATAGTGATATGGAGCGTGCTGCTATAACCTGGGTATCTCCTGTATATAATTATATATGTACAGCTGGTATAAGTTATACATCTTCTTGTATATAGTGATATGGAGCATGCTGGTATAACCTGGGTATATTCTGTATATAATTATATATGTACAGCTGGTATAAGTTATACATCTTCTTGTATATAGTGATATGGAGCATGCTGGTATAACCTGGGTATCTCCTGTATATAATTATATATGTACAGCTGGTATAAGTTATACATCTTCTTGTATATAGTGATATGGAGCATGCTGGTATAACCTGGGTATATTCTGTATATAATTATATATGTACAGCTGGTATAAGTTATACATCTTCTTGTCTATAGTGATATGGAGCATTCTGGTATAACCTGGGTATCTTCTGTATATAATTATATATGTACAGCTGGTATAAGTTATACATCTTCTTGTATATAGTGATATGGAGCATGCTGGTATTACCTGGGTATCTCCTGGTATATAATTATATATGTACAGCTGGTATAAGTTATACATCTTCTTGTATATAGTGATATGGAGCATGCTGGTATAACCTGGGTATCTTCTGTATATAATTATATATGTACAGCTGGTATAAGTTATACATCTTCTTGTATATAGTGATATGGAGCATGCTGGTATAACCTGGGTATCTTCTGTATATAATTATATATGTACAGCTGGTATAGGTTATACATCTTCCTGTATATAGTGATATGGAGCATGCTGGTATAACCTGGGTATCTTCTGTATATAATTATATATGAACAGCTGGTATAAGTTATACATCTTCTTGTATATAGTGATATGGATCGTGCTGCTATAACCTGGGTATCTCTTGTATATAATTATATATGTACAGCTGGTATAAGTTATACATCTTCTTGTATATAGTGATATGGAGCATGCTGGTATAACCTGGGTATATTCTGTATATAATTATATATGTACAGCTGGTATAAGTTATAAATCTTCTTGTATATAGTGATATGGAGCATGCTGGTATAACCTGGGTATCTCCTGTATATAATTATATATGTACAGCTGGTATAAGTTATACATCTTCTTGTATATAGTGATATGGAGCATGCTGGTATAACCTGGGTATCTTCTGTATATAATTATATATGTACAGCTGGTATAAGTTATACATCTTCTTGTATATAGTGATATGGAGCATGCTGGTATAACCTGGGTATCTTCTGTATATAATTATATATGTACAGCTGGTATAGGTTATACATCTTCCTGTATATAGTGATATGGAGCATGCTGGTATAACCTGGGTATCTTCTGTATATAATTATATATGTACAGCTGGTATAAGTTATACATCTTCTTGTATATAGTGATATGGAGCATGCTGGTATAACCTGGGTATCTTCTGTATATAATTATATATGTACAGCTGGTATAAGTTATACATCTTCTTGTATATAGTGATATGGAGCATGCTGGTATAACCTGGGTATCTTCTGTGTATAATTATATATGTACAGCTGGTATAAGTTATACATCTTCTTGTATATAGTGATATGGAGCATGCTGGTATAACCTGGGTATCTTCTGTGTATAATTATATATGTACAGCTGGTATAAGTAATACATCTTCTTGTATATAGTGATATGGAGCATGCTGGTATAACCTGGGTATCTTCTGTATATAATTATATATGTATAGCTGGTATAAGTTATACATCTTCTTGGATATAGTGATATGGAGCATGCTGGTATAACCTGGGCATCTTCTGTATATAATTATATATGTACAGCTGGTATAAGTTATACATCTTCTTGTATATGGTGATATGGAGCATGCTGGTATAACCTGGGCATCTTCTGTATATAATTATATATGTACAGCTGGTATAGGTTATACATCTTCCTGTATATAGTGATATGGAGCATGCTGGTATAACCTGGGTATCTCCTGTATATAATTATATATGTACAGCTGGTATAAGTTATACATCTTCTTGTATATAGTGATATGGAGCATGCTGGTATAACCTGGGTATCTTCTGTATATAATTATATATGTACAGCTGGTATAAGTTATACATCTTCTTGTATATAGTGATATGGAGCATGCTGGTATAACCTGGGTATCTCCTGTATATAATTATATATGTACAGCTGGTATAAGTTATACATCCTCTTGTATATAGTGATATGGAGCATGCTGGTATAACCTGGGTATCTTCTGTATATAAGTATATATGTACAGCTGGTATAAGTTATACATTTTCTTGTATATAGTGATATGGAGCATGCTGGTATAACCTGGGTATCTTCTGTATATAATTATATATGTACAGCTGGTATAAGTTATACATCTTCTTGTATATAGTGATATGGAACATGCTGGTATAACCTGGGTATCTTCTGTGTATAATTATATATGTACAGCTGGTATAAGTTATACATTTTCTTGTATATAGTGATATGGAGCATGCTGGTATAACCTGGGTATCTTCTGTATATAATTATATATGTACAGCTTGTATAAGTTATACATTTTCTTGGATATAGTGATATGGAGCATGCTGGTATAACCTGGGTTTCTTCTATATATAATTATATATGTACAGCTGGTATAATTATACATCTTCTTGTATATACTGATATGGAGCATGCTGGTATAACCTGGGTATCTTCTGTATATAATCATATATGTACAGCTGGTATAAGTTATACATCTTTTTGTATAAAGTGATATGGAGCATGCTGGTATAACCTGGGTATCTTCTGTATATACTTATATATGTACAGCTGGTATAAGTTATACATCTTCTTGTATATACTGATACGGAGCATGCTGGTATAGCCTGGGTATCTTCTGTATATAATTATATATGTACAGCTGGTATTAGTAATACATCTTCTTGTATATAGTGATATGGAGCATGCTGGTATAACCTGGGTATCTTCTGTATATAGTTATATATGTACAGCTGGTATAAGTTATACATCTTCTTGTATATAGTGATATGGAGCATGCTGGTATAACCTGGGTATCTTCTGTATATAATTGTATATGTACAGCTGGTATAAGTTATACATCTTCTTGTATATAGTGATATGGGAGCATGCTGGTATAACCTGGATATCTTCTGTATATAATTATATATGTACAGCTAGTATAAGCTATACATCTTCTTGTATGTAGTGATATGGAGCATGCTGGTATAGCCTGGGTATCTTCTGTATATAATTATATATGTACAGCTGGTATAAGTTATACATCTTCCTGTATATAGTGATATGGAGCATGCTGGTATAACCTGGGTATCTTCTGTATATAATTATATATGTACAGCTGGTATAAGTTATACATCTTCTTGTATATAGTGATATGGAGCATGCTGGTATAACCTGGGTATCTTCTGTATATAATTATGTATGTACAGCTGGTATAAGTTATATATCTTCTTGTATTAAGTGATATAGAGCAGGCTGGTATAACCTGGGTATCTTCTGTATATAATTATATGTGTACAGCTGGTATAAGTTATACATCTTCTTGTATATAGTGATATGGAGCATGCCGGTATAACCTGGGTATCTTCTGTATATAATTATATATGTACAGCTGGTATAATCATACATCTTCCTGTATATAGTGATATGGAGAATGCTGGCATAACCTGGGTATCTTCTGCATGTATATATATATATATATATATATATATATATATATATAGCTGGTATAAGTTATACATCTTCTTGTATATAGTGATATGGAGCCTGCTGGTATAACCTGGGTATAGACTGTATATAATTATATATATAGCTGGTATAAGTTATACATCTTCTTGTATATAGTGATATGGAGCATGCTGGTATAACCTGGGTATAGACTGTATATAATTATATATATATATAGCTGGTATAAAATATACATCTTCTTGTATATAGTGATATGGGTCACGCTGGTATAGCCTGGGTATCTTCTGTATATAATTATATATGTACAGCTGGTATAAGTCATACATCTTCCTGTATATAATGATATGGAGAATGCTGGTATAACCTGGGTACCTTCTGTATATAATTATATATGTACAGCTGGTATAAGTTATATATCTTCTTGTATATAGTGATATGGAGCATTGTGGTATAACCTGGGTATCTTCTGTATATAATTATATATGTACAGCTGGTCTAAGTTATACATCTTCTTGTATATAGTGATATGGAGCATGCTGGTAAAACCTGGGTATCTTCTGTATATAATTATATATGTACAGCTGGTATAAGTTATACATCTTCTTGTATATAGTGATATGGAGCATGCTGGTATAACCTGGGTATCTCCTGTATATAATTATATATGTACAGCTGGTATATTATACATGTTCTTCTATATAGTGATATGGAGCATGCTGGTATAACCTGGGTATCTTCTGTATATAATTATATATGTACAGCTGGTATAAGTTATACATCTTCTTGTATATAGTGATATGGAGCATGCCGGTATAACCTGGGTATCTTCTGTATATAATTATATATGTACAGCTGGTATAAGATATACATCTTCTTGTATATAGTGATATGGAGCATGCTGGTATAACCTGGGTATCTTCTGTATATAATGATATATGTACAGCTGGTATAAGTTATACGTCTTCTTTTATATAGTGATCTGGAGCATGCTGGTATAACCTGGGTATCTTCTGTATACAATTATATATGTACACCTGGTATAAGTTATACATCTTCTTGTACATAGTGATATGGAGCATGCTGGTATAACCTGGGTTTCTTCAGTATATAATTATATATGTACAGCTGGTACAAGTTATACATCTTCCTGTATATAGTGATATGGATCATGCTGCTATAACCTGGGTATCTCCGGTATATAATTATATATGTACAGCCGGTATATGTGATACATCTTTTTGTGTATAGTGATATGGAGCATGCTGGTATAACCTGGGCATCTCCTGTATATAATCATATATGTACAGCTGGTATAAGCTATACATCTTCTTGTATATAGTGATATGGAGCATGCTGGTATAACCTGGGTATCTCCTGTATATAATTATATATATACAGCTGGTATAAGTTATACATCTTCTTGTATATGGTGATATGGAGCATGCTGGTATAACCTTGGTATCTTCAGTATATAATTATATATGTACAGCTGGTATAAGTTATACATCTTTTTGTATATAGTGATATGGAGCATGCCGGTATAACCTGGGTATATTCTGTGTATAATTATATATGTACGGCTGTTATAAGTTATACATCTTCTTGTATATAGTGATATGGAGCATGCTGGTATAACCTGGGTATCTCCTGTATATAATTATATATGTACAGCTGGTATAAGTTATACATCTTCTTGTATGTAGTGATATGGAGCATGCTGGTATTACCTGGGTATCTTCTGTATATAATTATATATGTGTAGCTGGTATAAGTGATACATCTTCTTGTATATAGTGATATGGAGCATGCCGGTATAACCTGGGTATCTTCTGTATTTAATTATATATGTACGGCTGTTATAAGTTATACATCTTCTTGTATATGGTGATATGGAGCATGCTGGTATAACCTGGGTATCTTCTGTATATAATTATATATGTACAGCTGGTATAAGTTATACATCTTCTTGTATATAGTGATATGGAGCATGCTGGTATAACTTGGGCATCTTCTGTATATAATTATATATGTACAGCAGGTATAAGTTATACATCTTCTTGTATATAGTGATATGGAGCATGCTGGTATAACCTGGGTATCTTCTGTATATAATTATATATGTACAGCTGGTATAAGTTACACATCTTCTTGTATATAGTGATATGGAGCATGCTGGTATAACCTGGGTATATTCTGTATATAATTCTATATGTACAGCTGGTATAAGTTATACATCTTTTTGTATATAGTGATGTGGAGCATGCTGGTATAACCTGGGTATCTTCTGTATATAATTATATATGTACAGCTGGTATAAGTTATACATCTTCTTGTATATAGTGATATGGGGCATGCTGGTATAACCTGGGTATCTTCTGTATATAATTATATATGTACAGCTGGTATAAGTTATACATCTTCTTGTATATAGTGATATGGATCATTCTGGTATAACCTGGGTATCTTCTGTATATAATTATATATGTACAGCTGGTATAAGTTATACATCTTCTTGTATATAGTAATATGGAGCATGCTGGTATAACCTTGGCATCTTCTGTATATAATTATATATGTACAGCTGGTATAAGTTATACATCTTCTTGTATATAGTGATATGGAGCATGCTGGTATAACCTGGGTATCTTCTGTATATAATTATATATGTACAGCTTGTATTAGTTACACATCTTCTTGTATATAGTGATATGGAGCATGCTGGTATAACCTGGGTATATTCTGTATATAATTATATATGTACAGCTGGTATAAGTTATACATCTTCTTGTATATAGTGATGTGGAGCATGCTGGTATAACCTGGATATCTTCTGTATATAATTATATATGTACAGCTGGTATAAGTTATACATCTTCTTGTATGTAGTGATATGGAGCATGCTGGTATTACCTGGGTATCTTCTGTATATTATTATATATGTACAGCTGGTATAAGTTATACATATTCTTGTATATAGTGATATGGAGCATGCTGGTATAACCTGGGTATCTTCTGTATATAATTATATGTGTCCAGCTAGTATATTATACATGTTCTTCTATGTAGTGATATGGAGCATGCTGGTATAACCTGGGTATCTTCTGGATATAATTATATATGTACAGCTGGTATAAGTTATACATCTTCTTGTATATAGTGATATGGAGCATGCTGGTATAACCTGGGTATCTACTGTATATAATTATATATGTACAGCTGGTATAAGTTATACATCTTCTTGTATATAGTGATATGAAGCATGCTGGTATAACCTGGGTATCTTCTGTATATAATTATATATGTACAGCTGGTATAGGTTATACATCTTCTTGTATATAGTGATATGGAGCATGCTGGTATAACCTGGGCATCTTCTGTATATAATTATATATGTACAGCTGGTATAAGTTATACATCTTCTTGTATATAGTGATATGGAGCACGCTGGTATAACCTGGGTATCTTCTGTATATAATTATATATGTACAGCTGGTATATGTTATACATCTTCTTGTATATAGTGATATGTAGCATGCTGGTATAACCTGGGTATCTTCTGTATATAATTATATATGTATAGCTGGTATAAGTTATACATCTTATTGTATATAGTGATATAGAGCATGCTGGTATAACCTGGGCATCTTCTGTATATAATTATATATGTACAGCTGGTATAAGTTATACATCTTCCTGTATATAGTGATATGGAGCATGCTGGTATAAACTGGGTATCTTCTGTATATAATTATATATGTCCAGCTAGTATATTATACATGCTCCTCTATACAGTGATATGCACCAAGTCACTTATGACCTTTAATATATTATCACAAGTTAATCTCTTTAGTCTCAGTGAAACGTCTGACTGTACAGATCCGTTGTGACATCCGTAGAACAATAATCACGTTTCCTCTGGAGCAGATCAAATTAAATTTTTCAGCTTTGATTCCACTTTAGTGTCATTTGTGCTGCGTGAAAATTGATTTCATGTCATCATTTAATGCATTAAACTGCTGAGGAGTGTATATAGTGTGTGAAGTGTATAGAGTATGGGGTATATAGAGTGTATAGAGTGTGTGAAGAGTATGGAGTATATAGATTGTATAGAGTATATGAAGTATATAGAGTGTATGAAGTGTATGGGGTATATAGAGTGTATGAAGTGTATGGAATATATAGAGTGTGAACTGTATGGAGTATATAGAGTGTATAGATTATATAGAGTGTGTGAAGTGTATGGAGTATATAGAGTGTGTGAAGTGTATGGAGTATTTAGCGTTTATGAAGTGTATGGAGTATATAGAGTGTATGAAGTATATGGAGTATATGAAGTGTATGGAGTATATAGAATGTGTGAAGTGTATGGAGTATATAGAGTGTATGAAGTGTATGGAGTATATAGAGTGTATGAAGTGTATGGAGTATATGACGTGTATGGAGTATATAGAGTGTGTGAAGTGTATGGAGTATATAGAGTGTATGAAGTGTATAGAGTGTATGAAGTGTATGAAGTGTATGGAGTATATAGAGTGTATCAAGTGTATAGAGTGGATAGATTGTATAGAGTGTATGAAGTGTATGGCGTATATAGAGTGTATGAAGTGTATGGAGTATATAGAGTGTGTGAAGTGTATGGCGTATATAGAGTGTGTGAAGTGTATGGAATATATAGAGTGTGTGAAGTGTATGGAGTATATTGAGTGTATGAAGTGTATGGAGTATATAGAGTGTGTGAAGTTGGTGGAGAGTATAGAGTGTGTGAAGTGTATGGAATATATAGAGTGTGTGAAGTGTATGGAATATATAGAGAGAGTGAAGTGTATGGAGTATATAGAGTGTATGGAGTGTATGGAGTATATAGAGTGTATGACGTGTATGAAGTGTATAGAGTGGATAGATTGTATAGAGTGTTTGAAGTGTGTGGAGTATATAGGGTGTGTGAAGTGTATGGGGTATATAGGGTGTATGAAGTGTATAGCATGGATAGATTGTATAGAGTGTATGAAGTGTATGGAATATATAGAGTGTATGAAGTGTATATAGTGGATAGATTGTATAGAGTGTATGAAGTGTATGGAATATACAGAGTGTATGAAGTGTATGGAGTATATAGAGTGTATGAAGTGTATAGAGTGGATAGATTGTATAGAGTGTATGAAGTGTATGGAATATATAGAGTGTATGAAGTGGATATAGTGGATAGATTGTATAGAGTGAATGAAGTGTATGGAATATATAGAGTGTATGAATTGTATATAGTGGATAGATTGTATAGAGTGTATGAATTGTATGGAATATACAGAGTGTATGAAGTGTATGGTGTATATAGAGTGTATGAAGTGTATAGAGTGGATAGATTATATAGAGTGTATGAAGTGTATGGAATATATAGAGTGTATGAAGTGTATATAGTGGATAGATTGTATAGAGTGAATGAAGTGTATGGAATATATAGAGTGCGTGAAGTGTATGGAGTATATAGTGTGTACGAAGTGTATAGAGTGGATAGATTGTATAGAGTGAATGAAGTGTATGGAATATATAGAGTGTGTGAAGTGTATGGAGTATATAGTGTGTACGAAGTGTATAGAGTGGATAGATTGTATAGAGTGTATGAAGTGTATGGAATATATAGAGAGTGTGAAGTGTATGGAGTATATAGAGTGTATGGAGTGTATGGAGTATATAGAGTGTATGACGTGTATGGAGTGTATGAAGTGTATAGAGTGGATAGATTGTATAGAGTGTATGAAGTGTGTGGAGTATATAGAGTGTGTGAAGTGTATGGGGTATATAGGGTGTATGAAGTGTATAGCATGGATAGATTGTATAGAGTGTATGAAGTGTATGGAATATATAGAGTGTATGAAGTATATAGAGTGTATGAAGTGTATAGAGTGTATGAAGTGTATGGAGTATATAGTGTATGGAGTATATAGTGGATAGTGTATGGAGTATATAGTGGATAGATTGTATAGAGTGTATGAAGTGTATGGAATATACAGAGTGTATGAAGTGTATAGAGTGTATGAAGTGTATGGAGTATATAGAGTGTATGAAGTGTATAGCGTGGATAGATTGTATAGAGTGTATGAAGTGTATGGAATATATAGAGTGTGTGAAGTGTATGGAGTATATAGAGTGTATGAAGTGTATGGAGTATATAGAGTGTATGAAGTGTATAGCGTGGATAGATTGTATAGAGTGTATGAAGTGTATGGAATATATAGAGTGTATGAAGTGTGTGGAGTATATAGAGTGTGTGAAGTGTATAGATTGGAAAGATTGTATATAGTGTGTGAAGTGTATAGATTGGAAAGATTGTATATAGTGTGTGAAGTGTCTAGAGTGTATGGAGATGGTATACACAGGAGCTTTAAGGATTGGTGATGATGGTATCAGATCAGTTGGAAGATCCACAGTCCTAGGGCCAAAATCATAACCTGGGGGCCACATAATATTTACACACACACACACACACACACACACACACACACACACACACACACACACACACACACACACACACACTGTAATTACTCATTAGTAGGAAAGCTCATTACAGTTTAAACAGATACGGTCACCCAGCTTTTTCAGATTCCTGATAGGCCAACTTTCCTAGGTCCCCTTACACTGCTTTATGAGGCAGATTTGCCTGTTATGACTCTGGGAAAGCTGGGTAGCAACCCCAGTTTAAGCTGTAAAGATGACCATATGTGTTATCACCCTGCTTTCCCAAGAACCAAATTGACCTTCAAATGTCTGAATAGAATGTGGCTTGGTTGCCGAGGTTTAACCCTTATCTATAGCATTGGAGAGACGATACCTTACAGCAAATACCCAACTGGGCACCCCATGGTGATGCCAAATCTTGCCACCCAGGACAGAAAGGCATGAGGTTTGTTTCCCGCTCCGCTCCCATTCCACAACTTGTAGGCCAATACTCCACCCACTAGGATGCCAACAATGCCGTTCCTCTAGAGAGGGGCGTCCAGTCACCCAGTAGCAACCAGGACTTGGCCCCCTTTCTCCAGGGGCCCCATATACATGCTCTTGATTGGCGATCTATTGGGAGAGCAGGAGCCACATTTGAGCCTCTTCTCTGATTTGCAGTGTATATACATAATATAACTGGCGATAGTATGAGCGAGCAGTGACCTGTGCCCAGCAGGACCATGCCAGCCGTGGGTGATCATTACTCGTCATGCTTAATTCACAGACCAGCAGCGGAGTTATTGCTGTGTATTGACTAAACTCCGCTCGATGGAGGATGCAGAAAAATCTGGGCTCCAGCACCTAAGACAATCTGGGATGAGGAATACTGCGGTGCCATCTGCTTCCAAGGCCGTGGCATATATGTGCCAACAGCTGATGGAAACCTCTGTAGATATGGCAGTGGGCCCCCGGGACCCTATAGGAACCGGCGTTATATAACAGACCCCACATCTGTTGCAAGATTTCTGCAGGAGGATAAAATTTCATATACATATATATATATATATATATATATATGCTGCGGAGACGTGGATACATTTCAGGTGCCAATATCTTCACGTAACGCTCGCCGGGATGCGGAGCCTTTTAATATTTAAAGGTCACTTAATCTTCTATAAACAGAGATAATCAAATGTCTATGGGGAATCGGGCATATGGGAAGCGCCGGTAATGAAATCCTTAAAGGGGAAGTACACCCGCATTAGAATTTGCTTTATTTATAAAGGCGAATGGGTGGAAAAAAAAAATTGGCAGAGAATTAGGCTTTTCTGTACTTTTAGCATTATTTGCCAGGCTGTGAGGCCACATAAAAAGAACGGAGATGGCGCAGCGCCCCTGAACCGATCCATCATTATGTTTTATATATAACTGGGTAATAAGGGGTTAAAGACCTCAGGCTTTAGCGATCACATAGCCATAGTAGTCACTGATCAATTACTCTTTCTAGGAATTCAGTATTCCACTCAGCCCCTTCTTTTGCTACTTTACCAAAATGTTAGTTCTATTCACTGACAGAAAACAAAGATCTTGAAAACGGTGAGGAACGTTTCATTAAACAATGATGTGGCTTTATTTACCTAAAACTGGAAAATAATTTCATTCATTGTATAATGAAATGTTCTGCAATTTGCAGTTTGAATTTCGATTCCATACCATTTCAAGAAATCTGCTTGCTGTCAGAAAACAGAAACAATTATCCTTTACATTAAAATCTAAACACAACGGAATAACAAACCTGTCTTCTGGCCAGATGCATTTGCCATCCTTACCTACATTGATACATTGTAATAAACACCTAAGCTGTAGGTAGCATTGATGGATGAAAGCAATGAATAATCCAATTTTTAAGACTTTTGCTTGCTGTCTTTGAATGGAAAAATCTCTTTACTGGTCTGCATTCATAGTCTTTACCTATATTGTACTAAAGTCCTTAGCTGTAGGTCAAGATGGAAACAATTAATGTTCCAATTCACTGACAGCAAGTAGAGATCTTGAAAATAGTGAAGAATTTATTCACAAAATGTATAAAAAAATGTGCAGATCTTTTCATTATACAATGTTAAAGCTTTATTTACAGAAAAATAGAAAATCATGTATTATGAAATGTTCTGCAACATTCTAATAGAATTTGTGTTTCAATGCTTCACCGTTTTCAAGATCTCTGCTTGCTTTCAGTTAATGGAAAACATTCTCCTTTACATTTAAGACCTAAACACGCCAGCAGAACAAACTCTAATCCTAGTCTGCCTTAATTACTTTTACCTTCACTGATACATGGTAACAAACCCTCAATTGTAAAAAGAATTAGGCCAAAATACATGTAAACAATGAACATTCCACCTTACCATTTTTAAGATGTTTGCTCGCGGTCAGTGAATGGAAACTCTTTTACGGTCATACCTAAACATATCAGCATAACATATCTATCTCCTATCCTGGTCCTAGTTACTTGTTCTTACCTACACTGATACATTGTAACAAATCCTCAGCGTAAGTAGAAATAGGCCAGGATAAATGTAAACAATTAATATTCTTATTCCCTAACATGTTAAGAACTATTCTATTATAATACGGGAAGGAGGAACAAGGAAATTAGGAGAGAGAGACAGGGAAGGGGATATAGAAGGAAAACCACTGGTAAATAGGCACTCAGCTCAGCAATATATAAAAAGATCAAAATTTATTATCAATAAGTTAAAAAACAGAAAGTAGCAGTAAGTGCGACCTTATGTCAATATAGACAGTAGAAACCGCAACTCCCAGCATATCCTTATCATTGTTCGGGCCATGCTGGGAGCTGTAGTTTTACGCCGTACAAACCTATACGGAAGGGGTTGCACTAAATTGAGCTGTATTTGTGCTGGTGCTGTATTTATGTACAGAGCTTTGTTCTGGTGCTGTATATATGTAATGAGCTTTGTTCTGGTACTGTATATATGTAATGAGCTTTGTTCTGGTACTGTATATATGTAATGAGCTTTGTTCTGGTGCTGTATATATGTAATGAGCTTTGTTCTGGTACTGTATATATGTAATGAGCTTTGTTCTGGTGCTGTATATATGTAATGAGCTCTGTTCTGGTGCTGCATATATGTACTGAGCTTTGTTCTGGTGCTGTATATATGTACTGAGCTTTGTGCTGGTGCTGTATATATGTACTGAGCTTTGTTCTGGTGTGGTATTTATGTACTGAGCTTTGTGCTGGTGCTGTATATATGTACTGAGCTTGGTTCTGGTGTTGTATTTATGTACTGAGCTTGGTTCTGGTGTTGTATTTATGTACTGAGCTTGGTTCTGGTGCTGTATATATGTACTGAGCTTGGTTCTGGTGCTGTATATATGTACTGACCTTTGTTCATGTGCTGTATTTATGTACTGAGCTTGGTTCTGGTGTTGTATTTATGTACTGAGCTTGGCTCTGGGGATGTATATATGTATTGAGCTTGGTTCTGATGCTGGATTTATGTACTGAGCTTGGTTCTGGGTCTGTATATATGTAGTGAGCTTGGTTCTGGGGATGTATATATGTATTGAGCTTGGTTCTGATGCTGTATTTATGTATTGAGCTTGGTTCTGATGCTGTATTTATGTACTGAGCTTGGTTCTGGGTCTGTATATATGTAGTGAGCTTGGTTCTGGTGTTGTGTATAGAACCATATTGCTTGTAAAATGTACAAATGTTTTTATGCTCGCGTTACATAAAAAGAAATGTGGAAAAGAAATGACACGTCGATTGGTAGAGAAAACAAACACGGCGAGGGGGAAGGAGATGTCGGGAAAGAGGTTGGGGGGGGGGGGGCCCAAACTGAATCTTTGCCCCGGGTGCTGGAGAACCTAGCTACGCCTCTGCTGTTGGTTATAACTTGTATACTATGTTCATGCAAATATCCGCACTCCTTGTTACATTTTCTTATAGTGAGATCCATAGGTCATACACATTGATTGCATTCTCATATAGTGAGATCCACAGCTTATACATATTTATATACTCATGTGGTGTATGAATAGGTTACACCCATCCTGTGTCCACAGCTGATAGTGAAAATACATCGACTAATTAAACGCATGGTCTGCACACTGCCCCCTACTGAACGGGTCTATTATCAGCTCATTACATTTCTAACATTTGATCTTGAATTTGATGCTATATACCTCTGAATTATCATTGAGGAATTATATGAGCTATTACTGGTGACCCGGCCGGGCTTGTGATGTCTATTTCTGTTTGTTTACTGTATGTATTGTCACTTTGTGTTCTACTGTCTATATTTGCTACTTTCTGTTTTTTTAACTTATTGATAATAAATTTTCATCTTTTTATATATTGCTGAGCCGAGTGCCTATTTACCAGTGGTTTTCTTTCTATATCCCCATTCCCTGTCTCTCTCCCTAATTCCCTTGTTCCTCCTTCCCATACTATAATAGATTATTTCTCACTGGTTGGCACCGTACGACTTGTACTGAGCTCTAACTTTGGACATGATCTAATTATATATACTCCATGTTAAGAACTACGCTTGTTGTCTCCATTCACTGACATTTTCTTTTGCGTTCATACCTAAACACGCCAGCAGAACGATTCTGTCTCCTGTCCTGGTCCTGGTCTGCTTTTACCTGCACTGATACATTGTAATAAATCCTGCAGCTGTGAAAAGCATTAGATCGGAATTACATAAACAATTTATTTTTTTCATATACAGCAAGCAGAGATCTTGAAAATGCTTAGGAATTGATACACAAAGTATATCAGAAAGTTGTAAAAATGGTTATGATAAAATGATCAATCTTTGTTTACAGAAAATGGAAAATCCCTTTCAAGAATTGCAACATAGTATCACCGTGTAGCCAATAACAGAGCGGCCGGTCAGTCAGTGACAGGGGAGACGCGGGACGCCGGAGTAAATACCAGGTCTTCCCGGACTCTGTTCCCGCTTTGTCCTTTGTTCCAGGCTCTCCTTTTGTTGGACGTTAATCCGTTTCTTCTTGCGCTGCGTTACGCTTTATTCCCTCTTCTCAGTCGGTCTCTCGGCATCTACAAATGATCCCCTTCTTCTCTCTCTATTCCCGTTTGTCCGTTTCCAATTTTCACGTCTCATCTCAACTCAGAAACTTCTGCCACCAAAAAGAAGAAAATTTGCGCTCGACTCCACAAAGCCGCCGCCACTCGGAATGAGCCATCACCCATCAACCAGGATGACAGAATTTGGAAATTGGATTTCTTGTTTGATGGCGGCGCGGCGAGCTTCACGCAAGTCCTTTCGACACAGTAATTTAATGGCCTTTAGTTGATTCAGTTTAATGATACTCCACGGGGGCTCAGCGGGAAAACGCTGCGTTCTGTCGGATTTTTATTTTAACGGGCCCGGCTACTTTAATAATAGCTATTCATCACATCAAGCGTCGGGAAGGGAGAACACAGAGCGTATGCCCAGCGGTATTCAGAGACACAGAGTGGGAGAATCAACCAATGGCTGCGGTGCGCCGGCTCGGGCCGTAACAATACGTTATTATTAAGACGCCGCAGTTTAGTGCCTCGTTCATGTAGCGTGAGTCATTATGAGTAGCGGAGGCCGGGAAGGCACAGTTAATGCTTCACTCGTAAGTGCAGTCAGTAGTCCCGGGCTGCATGATATTATCTTTACAGCTTAGAAGACGAGATATATAACGATCAACCTTCCGTTTGTAGGAAATTGTTACGGGGCGAAATTTCCTGACGTGCCGGAGGCAGTGATAAAGTTTATAAGGTGGTTTCAATACTTTTTCGTTGGTAGCCATCTTTCCCCAAAGTAAAAAAAAGGCTGATCATAAATGATCGACTCTAATCAATGGGGAAAGTGTTCAATTTGGATGCAGCGCCATCAGAGGGCATATGGAGAATTACAAATTTCTCCATGAAATCTATAGGCTGTGCATGTAACGCATGGACGTGTTGGGTCCTTCAGAGCGTGAGACACTCTTCGTAGTTGCTCTATCTAATAGATGGAGGTCCTAAACAGGGGACCCCCTCTCCCCTAATATGGGATTTGCTGCTTATTTGCTTTAATTCACAAAATATGAACAGGTAATGACGTGAACGTTGATGTAGATGGTAATTTGGATCCACTGCGATGTCCTTATGATGAGCCTGAAACCCCTCCCTGTAAAAAAAAATCTGAATTGGAAGTGTTGTCATAGGGACACCAGAGCTACAAATCTCTCATTTCAACCAAAAATAAGAAAATAAGTATTTAAAAAAAAAAATATCACATTTTTTATGATTATTAATGTTATTTTTATATAATTCTTGTGGACGTTCCGTTTTAAGATTAACTCCACGGCAGAAACAACCATTTTATTAGCAGCACATGCCTTCGCGGAATCGGTTTATTTCTCTTCTTTTTATGTATTCTGTAGATCCTTTAGATCAGGTTGCCTAGCAACCATGTGGCTTCCTGTCTCCGTGACCACCTTTTGGGTATGTTCACACGGCGGGGGTCCGTAACGGCTGAAATTACGGGGATGTTTCAGCCTGAAAACATCCCCGTAATTTCAGCCGTACCGGCATGTGCAGGCGCTTGAACGCCGCGTCAATTACGGCCGTAATTAGCGCTGCTATTCATTGGAGTCAATGAATAGCGGCTCCAATTACGGCCAAAGAAGTGACAGGTCACTTCTTCTACGCGGGCGTCTATTTACGCGCCGTCATTTGACAGCGGCGCGTAAATATACGCCTCGTGTGAACAGACAAACGTCTGCCCATTGCTTTCAATGGGCAGATGTTTGTCAGCGCTATTGAGGCGCTATTTTCGGGCGTAATTCGGGGCAAAAACGCCCGATTTACGTCCGTATATAGGCCGTGTGCACATACCCTTTGAGCCCATATAGCTACATGTAAAAAAGTGACAACAGTAAACTGCCTCTCCATACCACACAGACTTGGTTCTGTTCCCTCTCATTCAGGATATATGAGAATATGGTGCAAGAATTGATACAACTTCAGGATAAACATTCAAGACAAGCAGGAAAATGTGCAGGAACAAGAAAGATTGTAAGTTATATGTTATCTGTGCCCTGGGAGGAACCCTCGGAGAAAGAAAAGAACAGCGTTAGGATTTAAAGGGGTTCTCTTGGAGTATAACATTGATGGCTTATCCTTAGAATACGCCATCAATGTTTGATCGGTGGGACCCCGGCTGATCAGCACAAGGAAGGGGTTGTGGCCACAGATCACTTGAATGGGATAAATTGCAGTACCAGACACGAGCTGCCGTGCCTATGACAACAATGAAGGGGACACGGGACCAGGACCAGGAGCACCACATTCCCTTTTTTGTGCTGATCGCCGGAGATTTGATCCTCACCAATCGATCATTGATCGATGTTATAATTCCGGACAACCTCTTTAATGCCACTGATCAAGATGTGAGTCAGTCATTGGATGCTTACATTTAACCCATGCTTGACCTCTCAGGACAAGTTGCTCTCTTGCATCCGGGCCCCATGACCCCAACGTGTTATTGCTGTCCGGGTCTTGACCTTATGGATGCATCTTATATTAACGTTATATACAACACGTATATAGATAATGGAAGCAGTGGGGAGATTCTTGAAGGTTCCTAGATAGCGTCCGCCAGCCATATATCACATGACACCACTACAGCCCCCATCATGTCTCCTCCGCTCTGATGTTCTACATAAAGTCGTGCGTTTTTAACGTCACTTTAATATTGAAGGGAACGGATAACGGCGCTGAATCAATGAGACGTCAAATGACAACGAACATCAATCACATTTAAGCTCTGTCACCTCCTACATATATATGAGTCTGCTGCAATGCATTATAGGAGTAGTAGTGTACACACACACACACACACACACACACACACACACATCTAAAAAAGTAAAGTGCACCACATTTATTATGCGTTTTAGACACATTTTACACCTAAATTGGACAATTTTGAAATTGTCCAGAAAACAGGGAGTGGATAAGAGGAAAGTTAGTGGAAAAAATGTGCCAAATTTATTGACATTGGTGCAAACTATCTATGCAAAGCACAGCAACCACAAGTGTCTAATAGATTAAGCGAGTTGCCCCAATATTTTTTTATGCCACGTGTGCCATTTGGATAAATTTGGCACAATGTTCACAATGACGTAAAATGATACATTTTATAACACCATTGATAAATCTCCCATACAGGACAGCGATCTGATGGTGAGCAGTTACATAGAGTGCCTCTCGCTCTCTGGAGGACCCGTCCTGTATTACACAGACAACACATTGATATGAATGGACGATGTGTAATGCTTCATTTCCCCTGTGGAGGCGCTGCTGGGAAATTAAACACTTACTGCCAGGTTTCTCCACAGATCACAGCTGATCGCTGAGGTTCTCAGCAGGTGGACACTTTCTGATCAGCTTAATGTCAAGAGACCCTTCTAACAAGTAGAGATTGTCTAAAGCGCAGTCATAGACACCTGTTAGCTGCAAGTACCATGGCGCCACCTGAAGGCTGAGAGTAGGTATTGCAACTTTTTATCCTGTAACATAAATATAATTAAAATAATTGTATGAAATAGGAGTTTTTTCATGTGGTTTGAGTATGAACGCTTCTGGTCAGACACAAGACTTCGATAGGACAGGAGGCCTTAAGATTTGGTTTCACCTTAGGGTTAATTAAAATCTCTGACAGAATCTCGTACGGTTTGAGCCTCGTTCAGCATGAAGCAAGCAGTGGATGTGGTGACGTTCAGATCTTCCAAGGTCAACTGAGTTCTGTCACATTGTCCTAGACGACAACTTAATCTTATCTCAGAGGAGGAGACGCAATGTTCCCTCTTACGTGAAAATTCCCCCAGGATGTATCTGGAATTATCTATATTATAAACGTCTTAATATAAAATGACAGCCCCCCCCCCCCCCAAAAAAAAAAAATAAATCGGAAAAATGTAATTACATTTTTCTAGTGCGGTTTTATATAAATGAAGTTGAATCATTTGTATAAGGAAAAGTTCTGCAACTTTGTAATATACTCTGTATTTCAATTTCTCAGCATTTTCAAGATCTCTGCTTGCCGTTAGTGAATGTAAACATGTTTGGGGTGGAAAAAAATCAATCCTGACCTACTCTTGCTTACACAGCTGAGTGTTTGTTACAATGCATCAGTGTAGGCAATCCTCTTTTTTTTTCCCAAACGGCATCCCAGGTGGATAGTTTTTACCTACATTGATACAAAGTAACAAACCCAGAAGCTGTCGCAGTCCTGTCCTGCCTTGGCGTGATGAGGCCCCATTTTCATGTTTGCTATGAAGCCTACTCTTCGCTATCTAGGCCTCTGGTGTAAGAGAAAATGGGAAAGGGGAAAAATATGTCTAATATAAGGGATTAAAATGCGGGAGATGAATATGATTGGGGCAGTATGGGTGTTCAGTGGATGATGGGGGTAGGTGATTCAACACTAAAATCTAAAAAGGTTTTGCCGGTGGTTTGACCATATGGCGGGGCTTACTGATGATGGAGATAAGATAGGGGAAGGTAGGGGGTATATGGGGGAAAGGACAAGTGTAGGAGGGGGATCCAATGTCATATGGTCAGAGCTCAGTGCAGGGGCATATGATGGAGGTGGAGCAATATGGAGAACGTTCTGGAAGTGATTTTGGGAAAGGCATTATTAGGACAATTAAAGGAGACAATATGGACGAACCTAAATGGGGCTGAATATCCGTCTATATTCAAAATAAAATACAGTGTAAGTAGAATGTGGCCCATAGGGCCCACTGGGTAATTGGGAGTTGTCCACATGTAGAAGAAACACTCTGGACAAACACAGTGTTCTGCCTAGTGCAGAGCCTGAGGGGCGGAGCATGACACAGGGATTTCCTCTTTGAATGCCTGTGTCATGCTCCGCCCCCTCAGGCCCTGCTTTAAGAAGAATAAAGTTTTGTCTGAAGTGTTCCTTTAAATGACAACTCGTAGAAGTTCCCTGCACGGCCCAGTGAGTTTGACGCCACTTGTTGGACAGAATCTTTTTCATAAATAGACAGGTGGCATAAAAGCCAAAACGATGTTAATGTGGAATAAATCATCTG
Organism: Rhinoderma darwinii; assembly: GCF_050947455.1. Classification (NCBI taxonomy): domain Eukaryota; kingdom Metazoa; phylum Chordata; class Amphibia; order Anura; family Rhinodermatidae; genus Rhinoderma; species Rhinoderma darwinii. The sequence goes on along the minus strand of NC_134696.1, from coordinate 100,807,773 downwards.
CAAAATTGCATTTTTCTATTTAATTAAACAATATTTCATATTTGCGTCTCTCGGAGCACATTAGACATTCCCAGGGCACAAGGCGCACACACAATGGCTGCAACCTGCGTGAAATATTAATATCAACCTCACAGAATTAGGGCGGGTTCACACATGGCGGAATTGCACTTAAATTCCGCTGCGGACACTCCGCAGCGTTAATCCGCAGCGGAGCCGTTTCTACATTGACTTTCACTTTAATTTAGCAGTGTTCGTTTACACGATGCGTACAATTCCGCTGCGGAGCATAGGCTGCGGAGCGGAATTTGGTGTCCGCAGCATGCTCTGTCTGTTGCGGAGCAGTGGCGGACTCATGGCGGAATTTCTCCATTGACTTCAATGGAGATTCAAAGTTCCGCAATGAAGTCCGCAGCTGTCATGCACATGTCATGTGTGCTGCGGATGCGTCTTGCTTTTTTTACTTGACATTTCTTCATTCTGGCTGGACCTATGTATTTCTAGGTCTACAGCCAGACTGAGGAAGTCAATGGGGCTCCCGTAATGACGGGAGCGTTGCTAGGAGACGTCAGTAAATAGTCACTGTCCAGGGTGCTGAAAGAGTTACGCGATCGGCAGTAACTGTTTCTGCACCCGGGACAGTGACTACCGATCTCAATATACATGTATCTGTAAAAAAACATATAAGTTCATACTTACCGAGAACTCCCTGTTTCTGTCTCCAGTCCGGCCTCCCAGGATGACGTTTCAGTGTAAGTGACGGCTGCAGCCAATCACAGGCCAAGCACAGGCTGCAGCGGTCACATGGACTGGCGCGTCATCCAGGGAGGTCGGGCTGGATGCCGAAAGAGGGACGCGTCACCAAGACAACGGCCGGTAAGTATGAAAATCGTTTACTTTCACTAGGGAAAGTGCTGTCCCTTCTCTCTATCCTGCACTGATAGGGAGAAGGGAAGCACTTTTCCCGCAGTCTGCAGCAGCTAGTCCGCATCAATGTACTGCACATTTTGTGCAGATCCGCTGCAGAATCTGCAACGCAGATTCTGTGCGGCATCGATGCGGACAGTTGCGGAGGAATTCCGCCATGTGTGGTCATGCCCTTAAGATGGAATATCCGGAGGAATAATGGAGGGACCATTCATCATAACCAAGAAGCGGGGGAAGGGGGGATATTCCGGGGTGTAATTAGGGTGTCAGCTGCCTCTAATAGATAGGAAATTTAAATATGGTCAAGGATCCTTTACCTGGAGCTGGTTCTCGCTCAAGTATCGAAGAATCATTACAAGTCTCACAAAAATAAACTATTATATTGGAGATTGATAGAAAAAAAAATTATTTTAAAAAAATCTCATAACGTGACCCTGACGACCTTCCTATAAGGGGACCAATGATTATCAGTTTCTACAATTGTACAATGTATACAAAAAATATATACATTTTATTTTAGAAATCCGCCATGATGCATCATTTCAGATTGAAATATTCAAAAAGTTTCCTACAGGGGCAGATTTTAGTGGTCACATGATTTTTTGAACCAACACCGGAAAAAGGGAAATAAGATCCTGGCAAGAGTGTACATAGCATTGAGGGAAGCCATGTGGCTACAAATTATCATAAAAGGTGGATCTGAACGGTCACCATAGCGTTATGACAGCAGGGAAGCTCCGCCCAACACATCATGATCGTCGCTCATTTGTTTAAAAAAAAAAAAAGACTCTTGGCTTTAAAACAAGACTGGGATCGCGGCTCTAGCCTTGTTCTAGCCAGAGCTAGAGGAGGTTGAAGGGGCTACTCTCACTTCAGCCTGTGTGGAGTTGGAGAGAGTGGGCAGTCAGAGATGTGTTGACAGCCTGAAGGGAGAGGAGAAGGATCTGTTATTCTTCCCCTGGCTGTCCCTGTATGGCTTCAAATGACCCCAGAGGAAGGGGTAACATGGACTTTTGAGAAATAGTTCCCAGCCCTGGTTGTTCCCATCCCTATCGCTATTAGGTGACCAGAACCTGTTTAAGAGGAACTTCGTTGTTAGCAAATAAGGAGGTGGAGAATCGGCTCAGGGGCCAGTGGAAGGATGAGAGTGGGGACAAACATAAGGACCTTTCGTCCTGGGTGGCAAAAGCTGGCACCATGATGAGGGCCTATTTTGATCATTGTTATGGCATCCCCTTTCTTCTATGTATGCCACTGGTTAGTGAGTTGGAGTCGAAGATATTTTTGCTAGTTTGGGAAAATAGTTGTCAAGAAGATAACCACAGTGAAGAAACTATACTGTAATAGTGAATACTGGGAGGACAAGGTCATTTCGGGCAGGCGAGGGACACATCTAAAATTCTGTGTGGAAGAAATATTTTCGTTCTTTGTGATCGTGGTAGATTGCAGCGCGATATCACTGTAAACGATAATGTTAACTTATAGAGGTGCATACAATTGTATGTGCATAGATAAAGAAATTCATCACATGGTGCTGGAAGAGTATATAACCTGGCACTGTACACTGCGACGCTACCCCTCTCCCAAGCCTCAGCTTGGCATCATATTGCTCATCGTCTGCAGTTCCGCCGAGTGATTTACATGCATTTCCCTTGTGTTACTCTGAGCACAGATGCCTGTAATTGTTAATTAACACAGCGACTGCTGAACGTCCCTTCTTCCCGACGCCAGCGGTCTCTAGAGGAGATGTCTGAGCGGGCACCTTCATCTATATTGTGAGTTCAGCTCCTGGGGTCTGTTTAACCTCTTCATTCTTAAAGAAATATGATGAACCACAGACAGTATCATTGGAAGAATGAACCACCAAAAATATAAGTCCTTGAAGCTCCGCCACGCACATCATGATCGTTGCTCCTTGCAAAAATGTACAGATTTTGTTTAAAAAACAAGAATCTTGGCTTTAATACAAGACTGAGATCGTGGCTGTAGGCTTCTGTAGGTTAAAGTGGTAGCTCTCACTTTAGCCTGTGTGGAGTAGGAGACGGGGGGCAGTCGGAGACATGTTGACAGCCTGAAGGGAGAGGAGAAGGATCTGTTATTCTTCCCCTGTCCCTGTATGGCTTCAAATGAACCCAGAGGAAGGGGTAACATGGACTTTTGTTCATGATATCACCCTCCTTCCCCTTATTAATCAGAAGGTATACTTGCTCTCTAATTGTCATATATGGGGGTGTTTAATTTTTACTCTAAAACTCAGCTATTTAACTCCCCATATAGATTATCTGGCTAGGTCGCCTCCTCCAAGGGCCACATGGCAACTATATAGACTGCTTCTAGGACATTCTAGGGTATATCTTGGACGGGGTTACATGTGGTCATCATTGGTGCCTTGTTGAGGGGTGAATCGTTGGCAGCTCAATCTTTGTTTCTCCCACTTTCTCGTAGTTCACCATTCAATTCGCTTAACGCAAAACTTCCCGATTCCTCTTGAGAAGCAAACAATCAGCATCAATTATCAGCACTTACTGTCCTCAGCCTCCAGACACTGCGCCGATCACAAAAGGCCTATCAATCATTAGCAATTAACACTCCAGGGTTTTCTGACAGCGAACGTGAAAATACAGGAGTCGCACTTTACTTCAAAACGATTAGGTGGTTAGAAAAGTCTCAGGTACGGGGGAGGGGGGGATTATGCTCCGCAGCACAGACTTCAGCCTGATGAGTGCAGAACACGACTCGGTGTATTGCAAATGTGACCTGCCCATTGGAAAAGTCAACCCCCCCCCCCCCACCCATTTACTTCAATGTACAATTGAATCTATATAGAACTTCTACCTGAGGACTGTGGGAGGATTACTCAGAGGAACTGGGACATAAGGAGAAAACGTACAGATTTATTATAAGACCACATTTATATTGGAGGATTGCAAATCAGACATTATAAGCGGTATTGGGTCTGAGAAAAGCTAGGTTTGGGTATTGCGAAATGCAACGGAGAATATAGGATAGATAGATAAAATAGATTAGATTAGATTAGATTAGATAGATATGAGATAGATAGATATGAGATAGATAGATAGATATGAGATAGATAGATAGATAGATAGATAGATAGAATGGAGCATGCTGCGGAGATTCTGCCTTCATTCTAGTGATCTGTGGGGTCTCTGGCGGTCGGAGATATATGACATATCCTAGTTATATAAAGTCATTCTCAAGAAAGAAAACTAAATATCTCAATCTTGATTGGACTGCACCCCCTTCCTCTTCAGGGTCTGGGAACATCGACTTATACGAACAAACTAGACCCACACCCTAATTTCAGATTCGAAAACCTGGAAGGTAAGTCAGGTGGGTGCATGGGAGGTAAGTCAGGTGGGTACATGGGAGGTAAGTCAGGTGGGTACGTGGGAGGTAAGTCAGGTGGGTACGTGGGAGGTAAGTCAGGTGGGTACATGGGAGGTAAGTCAGGTGGGTACGTGGGAGATAAGTCAGGTGGGTACGTGGGAGGCAAGTCAGGTGGGTACGTGGGAGGCAAGTCAGGTGGGTACGTGGGAGGCAAGTCAGGTGGGTACGTGGGAGGCAAGTCAGGTGGGTACGTGGGAGGCAAGTCAGATGGGTACGTGGGAGGCAAGTCAGGTGGGAACGTGGGAGGTAAGTCAGATGGGTACGTGGGAGGTAAGTCAGGTGGGTACGTGGGAGGTAAGTCAGGTGGGAACGTGGGAGGTAAGTCAGGTGGGAACGTGGGAGGTAAGTCAGGTGGGTACGTGGGAGGTAAGTCAGGTGGGTACATGGGAGGTAAGTCAGGTGGGTCCACAGGAATACACGTTGACCACAGCTCCTCTACATTACAGTAACATGAATTATCATTGCTGTATGGACACTGGGTATTGGGTGAGGGGAGGCCTCGTACACTGTGCCCAGCCTTTGTTCTGTGATACCATCTAAGCACGAGTCGGCATAATTTGGGCCTGCGGGTTTTGCCGGCATATTTCAATAAAGTATTATGCAGATAATTAGAGCAGGTCTCGGTGACTGAGCGACGCGGAATATATTGAGATGATCTTTGTTCGGGGGCCGCTCTCTGTTACATTGTTAAGGTTCGTCCTGTTCTCGTCGGGAAAAGATAATTAAAGTTTCCACATTATCCAAACCCCGGCCCGTCTATTGTCTGAGGAAAATGAGAGGTTTCCAGACAAGATTTGCGGATGTCACAAAAGACAAGAAACTTCTGTCGCTTTTCTTAGCAAATAATAGAAGACTGAACGGTTCGGTGGTTGGGACTTGCTCGACTGTTTCCATAACTCCCATAGAACATAATGGAGAGGGCCGCGCAGGCGCGTCACCGCCTCTCAACTTAGCACTCGTCTGGAATGGGCAGCAAGCGATCGCCACAAAAGGCAAAATGGGGGTCCGGTACCTCCGTTCTTGATATGGGTGCGGGCCCCAGATCTTGGACCCGCATCTATCAGACATGTATGGCATATCCAGTGCCATATTCTAAGCGTTGCACCAGTTTTGTCAAATATTTGTGGCGCCACCTGCTGGTTGAAAATGAGACCTAATGTGTTTACATTGTAAGTGTGTTACGTGATACGAACTATTGTGATGTAGCGCATTTCTGCACAGATGACAAATACTTTCTACAGTGTTGGCTGCTTTTAAGCTCCGATCATTAGGACACAACTACAGGGTGCAGCTTGGTTCTGCCCTCATGCTTTATACTGCAGTTCTGCTCCATTAGGGCACATCTGTGATCAATTCCTCAAGCTTAGCTGCATTGTCTTTTGCGAGCCTATGGTAGTCTGAAATCCATCTCCTGTTTCACCACTAGCGATCGCTGTTCTGTCCTGCAGTTCTACCTGTTCAGATTGGCTGCCGTGTATGAGCACAAGCCCACCAGAAGCTCAGCATAAGGTAAGAAAGAAGAACTGATTTCTATTACATCAGGAAACTAATGCTACCAGGGGTAAAAAAAAATAAATGAAGAATTTCCTGTAATTAAGACACACATACCAAGTCAAAAAGTCCCAATTATGGTGGAGTCCGGAGTTCCACCTTAAAGGTCCTTTAATATGCCAATAGTGTTTGAATTATTAAAGTGGAGCTCCACCTTTTTGTATTGTATTTTCATTCTCATTTTTCTTCTTTTACTCCATTTTCCTGCCTGTCGTTACCTAGAAACAACAAGCCCGACTGTCCGTGGCAATCCTATATTCCTTATTTTGCGGTTCTAGTACTTTGAATGCACAAGGGTGTAGTGTTCCTGGAGAGGCTGTGGGACTGATTGGTTCAGCAAAACCTTTACACCTCTTGTAGGTTTCTCCATTAATACCCTATCTGACCATCAGGACATTTCCCCCGCTGTGGGAACTGTAGTATTATGTGGCTGTCATCCAGATGAACGGCCATCTATATAATACACGGATAGCTTGAGCTTGCCAAAGCGGGAGTCACTCATAGAGGAGGCTAAAAAGCGGGGGACCCCCATCTATGATGTCCTTATGCCCTAATAGGATATATGGATAAGGGTTGTCTTCAGGAGGCAGGTTGTATCAGATATTGGAGCCAAGAGTTGACATCTGGTAATGAGCAACAGGCCAACTACACCCTTGTGCACTCAAAGTACTTAACAGACACAAACACGATGATTAGAATACAAATAACTATAATAAGATCTGTCAAAAGCAACATCTTTATGGTGTCCAGGTAAAGAAAACTGGGAAAGTAAGTAAAAACTACAATGTAGATGTATTACAGAGACACTAGATCGTACATCAGCTGGCTATCCAGCCAATATTAATCAAGGATGGAGAGTAATTGTACCAGTTACTGTACGGAGGTCAGTGCCAGCAGTGGAATAGACTACATAGGTTGGCGATGTCGCCCTGATGATACGGGTAAGAGAAGCCAGGTCTGCGCTGCATGCTGCTTGCACTTATTCATATCTGATATATTGTTTTATTCTTCCTGTTACTGGGAATGGAGCTGTAGAAGGTAATGGTTCGAATGTTAATCCCGGCCGGTTCATTGCACCCTCAGGACAAGTCATTAGTCTTCTAATATTAAGACCTTTCAGGCAGCGAATGGCGATGAAATGAACCTGCAGGATATTAAAATACATCACCCAGAGGAAGAGGCAAATGAGAATATGAGGTCACCATGATTTCTTAAATAGGGGATGTCACATATATAACAAGGTCTTCATCTACTAAATCTTCATAGCAGATTCCAACATTATCTATCTATCTATCTGTCTCTCTATCTATCGCATATCTATCTATCTATCTATCTATCTATCTATCTATCTATCTATCTATCTATCTATCTATCTGTCTATCGCATATCTATCTGTCTGTCTGTCTATCTATCTATCTATCTATCTATCTATCTATCTATCTATCTATCTATCTATCTATCTATCTATCTATCTATCTATCTATCTATCTATCTATCGCATATCTATCTGTCTGTCTATCTATCTATCTATCTATCCTATCTATCTATCTCTCTATCTCATATCTATTTATTTATCTCTATCTATCCATCATCTATCTTTGTATCTATCTAAAAGCGATGTGTTTATGTTTCTATCTATCTGTCTCATGTCTTTCCTTCCTTCTTTCCTCCCTTCATTCATTCCTTCCTTCCCTCCTTTCCTTCTTTTCTCTTCTTCTTCCTTTCCTTCCTTCCTCTCCTTCTTCCATCCCTTCCTTCTTTCCTGCCTTCCCTTCTTTCTTTTATCCTTCCCTTCTCTCCTCCCCTTCCTTCTTTCCTTCCTTCCTTCTTTCCTTCCCTTCTTTCCTTCCTTCCTTTTTCTCCTTCTCTTCTTTCCTTCCTTCCTTTCTTTCCTTCCTTTTTCTCCTCTTCTTTCCTTCCTTCCTTTCTTTCCTTCCTTTTTCTCCTCTTCTTTCCTTCCTTCCTTCCCTTCTCTTCTGCCTTCCCTTCCTTCTTTCCCTCCTTCCCTTCTCTCCTTCCTTCCTCTCCTTCTCCTCCTTCCCCTCTTTCCTTCCTTTTTCTCCTTCTCTTCTTTCCTTCCTTCCTTCCCTTCTCTTCTGCCCTCCCTTCTTTCCTTCCTTCCTTCCTATATATCTAAAATGTTACTTTGAGCCATTAACTCTATATTCTCCATTGCAATTTATCTAGCTATCCATTGGTTTATGAAACATAGACCGGACCATAGAACATACAATTGCACTTCCACAGAGTCAATAATTTATTCTCTCCCATTAATATTTTAAGCTCATTATTCAGCAATTTGTAATAAGACGAGACGCAGCGGCAGTGACGGATCGCACATGGAATTCCACAGATGTGTTTATCCGACAGCTCGTTCCTAATTACAGACCTCAGAAGTCACTGAATAATCTGCTGCAGATCAATGTGATATAAATGTCTGCTCTGTGAGGGGTCCGACCCCTGTTACCCCCACAATCCCGACAACATAGATGCCCGGCCATTCAAATATTTTCATATAGCTCCCATAGACTTCAGTGGAGATTAACCCCCTCCCTGTGGTCAGGAACAGAACACCGGATGACCCTGTTCTCGAGATCGTGGGTGTCCCACTAGTCAAACCCCTTCAATCAGACATGCTGCCTTAAAAAATGGCTGCTTTCTTCCAAAAACAGCGCCACGGGTTGTGTGGGATATTACAGCTCAGCCCCATTCGATTCAATGGAGCTGCAATACCAGAAACAACCCAAGGACAGTAGTAGCGCTGTTTCTGGATGAAAGCAGCCATGTTTTTCTAATCCTGAACAACCCTTTTAAAGAGCATCTTCAGAAAACATAAGTCCTTGAGTCGTCCCTTTCTGTCCAGTTCTTAGTTTATTAGTTATATACGACACCCAACTTTCCCAGACTTCTGAACAGCAAATCTGCCACACATCCCACCACCCATATTAGTGCAGAATTATGAGGATTTTACCATTCTGGCATCTGAGAAAGCTGGGTGACTACCCCTGTGACTGTTCTAATGGCAGCCAAATTGGTGGTCACCCAGCTTTCCCTGAAACAGATTATTTGTAACAACTTGACAGAAGACAATTCAACAACATATTTACTGGGGATTTTCTCATTTTAGGGGGTGACTGGAGCATTGTACACTTATTATTTGACTCAAGACGCAGATTTAACAGATCTTTGATGTTTTCTTTAATTCAAATATATTTTCATGCAAATTATGTTTTTCCCAAATGTCTCCTTGAGGTAAATTTGCATTGTTTGATTATGAGGGATTGGAGAAGAATACACAGGGAACCATCTGCCTGCGGCGCGATAAAACGGAGATAAGAATGCAAATAAACTGCACGGCTTATAACAATTAAGTCTCTTCCTGATCGTTATAAGCTTATTACAGTACAGGGGCTTAGACCGGATGTGCGTTATTAGCCTATTATATTGCCTTAAATAATTTCAGAACTGTGTGAAAAGTATAAGAACCGTTTTGGACTTGAGCTTTCATGTCATAGGTAAAAAAAAAGTCCATCCGGCATGCTGCCGTGTTGATCCAGAAGAAGAAAAACAACCCCGATAAGGTAAGAGCCAATTGTCACATGCACACACTTGTTTCTAAAACGAAATAACCAACGTTTAAAAAAAAACACAAAAAAAACTTTCTGGGTGCTGTAGTCCACGCCTTTCGTTTCACCCACCTCTGCATCCTCTACAGCTCTGCTACATCTTTCTTATACACCGGTGACCTTGGAAGTGTACCCCATGTGGGGTCTGACTAATGATTTACAGAATGTAAGAGTAAAACAATTTTGGCACCATTATTTTATTTGACTTGGCAGCAGCTGCCTGGCACTGTTTGCCAAAGTTGTATTTACTCACCACTAATTTTACAACGTCTGGAGCGGCATGCCAATTGTATGCCATAAGAAAGCGTGAGTCTCAAAAGGTAGTGACTCAATGCTACTGGGATGCTGGGCTGGATGAAGGTTTTTATACAATGGATGTAACACAGAATTATTAATCCTGAGTGTTGTGCAAAAATCGATCTTGCTATCATATGGATTCCCCTTGTCTTGGATCGTAAGTGCTCGGGATATTGAGTAGAAACCTGGCAGGTTCTCTATTTAAATAATATTTTATACTGTGTGGTCATTGCAGTAGCCATGCAACTCATTTAGTGTCCAGACTGTAGATGAAACAGTTCTCTCTGCCTCTCTCTCAGCAGGAAGTATCAGCAGCTTAAAAAAAAAGAAGCTGACGGGAATCATCTTCTTGTCTCTGAAGAAACTATCACACTCCACACGAAATAAATTGTGGCAATGGTATGGAGTCTGCAAACACTTCAGCATTTAGAAAGGAAGTTGTGGATTTGATTGACAGGGGGCGGAGCTTTTAATGATCAACGCACCGCTCTAATGAGCCCACTCCACTACACCCGACCATTGAATTCAACAATGACACTGGACCTACCAATGGTGAAAATCAATTGAGCTAATTATGCAAGATGGGAGTCGCTGGCGTTGTTGACAACCACATTATATATATATATAATTTTTTTTATTATTGTTTTTATTTTATTTTATTTTTTTATTATATTTATGTATTTATTTATTTTCTCTGCCTTTTCTATTTATATTCTACCTGATCGTACAATATTTCTTGTAGGTCACATAGTCCATGTCTCTCCCCTCCCAAAACAGAATATTTTACACATTTAAAATAAGTTTATACCTAGTCAAAGAACATATAATCCAAATTTGCTGGATCGGACCTCGTCAGAAATGTCAACCTCTCACCATTCCCTGCCAATTAGACTGCACATAGCTGTTGGTAAATAATTCACACCTCGCTGTCTACGTATTGAGGTCAACCAAGAACCCCCATGAGACAGCCACCAAAATACACGGTTATTTATGAGATGCTGTAGAAGGACTTTTGGCGTCCCCGCAGCAGAGCCCTAAATCTTATTATAGAAAAGGGCGTGCGGTCCTGCAGGGAGAAAGCATGGGCCGGGATGGGGGAAGGGACATATTCTCTGATAGTCCGATGACTGCAGAGGCGCATCACTTTGTAGTTGGTTACCACTTATGATAAATCCCATCCACCAAGGGACAACTTCAAGAGTCCTGCCAGTATAGAAGACCGCCCCGGAAGTTAGCGGGGGGTTGCAGATACATGACTTAAGGCTCCGGGTTAGCGGGGGGTTGCAGATGCATGACTTAAGGCTCCGGGGCCACAATGCAAAATCTGTAACAGATACCCAGCATGTGCCTCATATAATAATGGCATCTTCGTATGTGGCCGAGAGGCCTTCGGGTCTCCTCTGGCTTATGGCTCAGGTCCGACGGATACCTCTGCGTCCCCTATAAGTAGCGTACATCCCTGCTGGACAGAATTTTTTTTTTTTAAAGAGACGGCTAATCCGTCCGCGACAGGAGAAAGTCCTCCGAAGGGTAAAGAGAGTATAAAATCTGTTCTCCATGCTGAGACATGATGGGAAGGAGGTTCATCACCAAAAACAAAGGCGCTTAGTATACCCAAGTCTTTGCCTTGTGATTCAGACACAACCGTTGATTTCGTTTTTGTGCGACTTTTTTGGACTAGAATTGCCCTTTAAATCAGCGACCAGAGATATTAGTATTTACAGGGCATGTCACATGTGTGAAAATCATAGCAGAGCAGAAGAACCGAGCAGTCTCACAGCATAAAGGTCATCCGAATGTGACATTTACAGCGGAATTTGTTCCCAGCCATCAGCAGATGTTAAAAAAAATATCAAAAATTATTGGGCATTGTTGTAAACCAAATGTTACACTGCATCTGTTATTATGCTTTCCTTTACAATTTAACCAAAATGCACAATTTAAAAAGGGTATGTAGACTTATGCAACCATGTTTTGCTCCAAAGCATCAAAAACAATAAAAAAAAAATTCACATACCGTTTTGTGTATACAGCTTCTATTCAATGCTATGTGTCACCATAGTTACAGACTACAGACAAACCCTGTGTAGTCTGATGCTGTAGTCATGTAAAACTCCATACTCTCTACCAGTTCTTCTACTTTGGGTTAGCAAGAGGAAGGGGGTAGGCGGAGATAGTTGTGATGCCTCCCACCCCCCACCAGACTTTAATCTAGCCCTGTTCACAGTACCTTATAGTATCAGCCTCGTATAGCATATCAACCATTGTGCCCCGTTAAATAATATGAAAAGGATGAAAATCGGTCCTGGTTATGTGATGCAAGTGCAGGGCATGTTGAAAAAAAATAAATCCTCTGCTAATTGTACTACAACTAATCCTGCCCTGTGTGATCACCACATGACCAGGACAGATTTTAAGCCTCTGAAGGTAAGCAAGAAGGTCCCTATTCAAATACAGCACGCAGAGATCTTGAAATATTAAAGAATAGAAACCAACTAAATTAGAAAGTTGCAAAACGTTTTCAAAATTTAATGGTTCAAGGAGTTCTACGCTTTGGAAAATCCATATTTATTAGAGGGGTCCTTTACAATAAGTAGATCACACAGTGTCCCCATGGTATAATCTCCAGCGATCAGATGTGATCTGTGGAGAAACCTGGCAATAAGTGTTCAATTTCCCTGCAGTGCCACCACAGGTGAAATGAAGCATTACACAGTGTCCATTCATATCAATGTGTTGTCTGTGTAATACAGGACAGGTCCTCCAGAGTGAGAAACGCTCTATGTAACTGCTCCCCACTCTGACCAAGAGATGAGGATCCTGAACATGGGACCCCCCCCCTCTATTAACCCAGAATACCCTAAACATTTTCTTAACTAGACCAACTTTTTTTTAAGCATTTAATTGACATAAAACTATAAAACCCCTTTAAATGGTGCTACAGTTTTGGTGGGGGACCGTTCACCCACTTGCCCCTCTTTCCAAGGATCCACCACCCCCCCCCCCCATCACATTGTTGTTATCTTTTATTATTATTATTAATATTACTCTTGTTTTTTCCATGTAAGGTTTTGTTTTCAGACATCTAAAATTTTCTTTGACTGCAGAAATTTCCTATGGGACGTTCAGTCCTGTCAAATATCTATCGCTGACAACTCTCTGTGCTGCTGACACGGTCATTATCCGTGCGTGATCAGCAGCAATAACTTAAACTTATTGATATACCAATGCTAAAGATGCAACCCCACAAGTCAGGATTATTCAGAGGTAGGGAGAAAAATGGATGGGGGGGGGGTGATAATTGGAGCCTGCAGCTTGACTTTCCGCTTACAAACAGATTCACACTCAGATCTTAGTCTAAAACACAACTTTTTTGGCCAAGAAATAAAAAGAATATTCAAGGGAAAATAACTTTCAAGTTTTTTCTCCCTCTGCTTACACTGCAGGGGACCTCTGTGCGGAATACACAAGCTGTTCCTCCTCGCTACAAAAAATGCTGCCGGCTTGTTTGAGGTATGTACTATTTTCCTGGGCAGAATCCAAGAGGACTTGGAGTTCTCTACAATAAGTTGGCCGCTGGATCTTAAAAAAATACATCAAATTAAAATAATCCTTTATTTTCCTCCATCTCCATATGTTTACACAGGACTAATTATATATTAAGAGCAATTATATCACAGCTGATATTAACATCAATGATGCAGGAAAGCTCAAAATAATAAATATACAGTATAACTACAATTATACTGCCCCCTATATACAAGAATATAACTACTATAATACTGCCCCTTATATACAAGAATATAACTACTATAATACTGCTCCTATATACAAGAATATAACTACTATAATACTGCTGCTATATACAAGAATATAACTGCTATATTACTGCCCCCTATATACAAGAATATAACTACTATAATACTGCCCCTACATACAAGAATATAACTACTATAATACTGCCCCTATATACAAGAATATAACTACTATAATACTGCCCCTATATACAAGAATATAACTACTATAATACTGCTCCTATATACAAGAATATAACTACTATAATACTGCCCCCTATATACAAGAATATAACTACTATAATACTGCCCCTATATACAAGAATATAACTACTATAATACTGCCCCTACATACAAGAATATAACTACTATAATACTGCCCCCTATATACAAGAATATAATTACTATAATACTGCCCCTACATACAAGAATATAACTACTATAATACTGCCCCCTATATACAAGAATATAACTACTATAATACTGCCCCTATATACAAGAATATAACTACTATAATACTGCCCCCTATATACAAGAATATAACTACTATAATACTGCCCCTATATACAAGAATATAGCTACTATAATACTGCCCCTATATACAAGAATATAACTACTATAATACTGCCTCTATATACAAGAATATAACTACTATAATACTGCCTCCTATATACAATAATATATCTTCTATAATACTGATCCCTATATACAAGAATATAACTACTATAATACTGCCCGCTATATACAAGAATATAACTACTATAATACTGCCCCTATATACAAGAATATAACTACTATAATACTGCCCCCTATATACAAGAATATAACTACTATAATACTGCCCCTATATACAAGAATATAACTACTATAATACTGCCCCCTATATACAAGAATATAACCACTATAATACTGCCCCCTATATACAAGAATATAACTACTATAATACTGCCCCCTATATACAAGAATATAACTACTATAATACTGCCCCCTATATACAAGAATATAACTACTATAATACTGCCCCTATATACAAGAATATAACTACTATAATACTGCTCCTATATACAAGACTATAACTACTATAATACTGCCCCCTATATACAAGAATATAACTACTATAATACTGCCCCCTATATACAAGAATATAACTACTATAATACTGCCCCCTATATACAAGAATATAACTACTATAATACTGCTCCTATATACAAGAATATAACTACTATAATACTGCCCCCTATATACAAGAATATAACTACTATAATACTGCCCCCTATATACAAGAATATAACTACTATAATACTGCCCCCTATATACAAGAATATAACCACTATAATACTGCCCCCTATATACAAGAATATAACTACTATAATACTGCCCCCTATATACAAGAATATAACTACTATAATACTTCCCCCTATATACAAGAATATAACTACTATAATACTGCCCCCTATATACAAGAATATAACCACTATAATACTGCCCCCTATATACAAGAATATAACTACTATAATACTGCCCTATATACAAGAATATAACTAATATAATACTGCCCTTATATACAAGAATATAACTACTATAATACTGCCCCTATATACAAGAATATAGCTACTATAATACTGCCCCTATATACAAGAATATAACTACTATAATACTGCCTCTATATACAAGAATATAACTACTATAATACTGCCTCCTATATACAATAATATATCTACTATAATACTGATCCCTATATACAAGAATATAACTACTATAATACTGCCCGCTATATACAAGAATATAACTACTATAATACTGCCCCTATATACAAGAATATAACTACTATAATACTGCCCCCTATATACAAGAATATAACTACTATAATACTGCCCCCTATATACAAGAATATAACTACTATAATACTGCCCCATATATACAAGAATATAACTACTATAATACTGCCCCTATATACAGGAATATAACTACTATAATACTGCCCCTATGTACAAGAATATAACTACTATAATACTGCCCCCTATATACAAGAATATAACTACTATAATACTGCCCCCTATATACAAGAATATAACTACTATAATACTGCCTCTATATACAAGAATATAACTACTATAATACTGCCCGCTATATACAAGAATATAACTACTATAATACTGCCCCTATATACAAGAATATAACTACTATAATACTGCCCCCTATATACAAGAATATAACTACTATAATACTGCCCCTATATACAAGAATATAACTACTATAATACTGCCCCCTATATACAAGAATATAACCACTATAATACTGCCCCCTATATACAAGAATATAACTACTATAATACTGCCCCCTATATACAAGAATATAACTACTATAATACTGCCCCCTATATACAAGAATATAACTACTATAATACTGCCCCTATATACAAGAATATAACTACTATAATACTGCTCCTATATACAAGACTATAACTACTATAATACTGCCCCCTATATACAAGAATATAACTACTATAATACTGCCCCCTATATACAAGAATATAACTACTATAATACTGCCCCCTATATACAAGAATATAACTACTATAATACTGCTCCTATATACAAGAATATAACTACTATAATACTGCCCCCTATATACAAGAATATAACTACTATAATACTGCCCCCTATATACAAGAATATAACTACTATAATACTGCCCCCTATATACAAGAATATAACCACTATAATACTGCCCCCTATATACAAGAATATAACTACTATAATACTGCCCCCTATATACAAGAATATAACTACTATAATACTTCCCCCTATATACAAGAATATAACTACTATAATACTGCCCCCTATATACAAGAATATAACCACTATAATACTGCCCCCTATATACAAGAATATAACTACTATAATACTGCCCTATATACAAGAATATAACTAATATAATACTGCCCTTATATACAAGAATATAACTACTATAATACTGCCCCTATATACAAGAATATAGCTACTATAATACTGCCCCTATATACAAGAATATAACTACTATAATACTGCCTCTATATACAAGAATATAACTACTATAATACTGCCTCCTATATACAATAATATATCTACTATAATACTGATCCCTATATACAAGAATATAACTACTATAATACTGCCCGCTATATACAAGAATATAACTACTATAATACTGCCCCTATATACAAGAATATAACTACTATAATACTGCCCCCTATATACAAGAATATAACTACTATAATACTGCCCCCTATATACAAGAATATAACTACTATAATACTGCCCCATATATACAAGAATATAACTACTATAATACTGCCCCTATATACAGGAATATAACTACTATAATACTGCCCCTATGTACAAGAATATAACTACTATAATACTGCCCCCTATATACAAGAATATAACTACTATAATACTGCCCCCTATATACAAGAATATAACTACTATAATACTGCCTCTATATACAAGAATATAACTACTATAATACTGCCCCTATATACAAGAATATAACTACTATAATACTGCCCCCTATATACAAGAATATAACCACTATAATACTGCCCCCTATATACAAGAATATAACTACTATAATACTGCCCCCTATATACAAGAATATAACTACTATAATACTGCCCCTATATACAAGAATATAACTACTATAATACTGCTCCTATATACAAGACTATAACTACTATAATACTGCCCCCTATATACAAGAATATAACTACTATAATACTGCCCCCTATATACAAGAATATAACTACTATAATACTGCCCCCTATATACAAGAATATAACTACTATAATACTTCCCCCTATATACAAGAATATAACTACTATAATACTGCCCCCTATATACAAGAATATAACCACTATAATACTGCCCCCTATATACAAGAATATAACTACTATAATACTGCCCCCTATATACAAGAATATAACTACTATAATACTGCCCCCTATATACAAGAATATAACTACTATAATACTTCCCCCTATATACAAGAATATAACTACTATAATACTGCCCCCTATATACAAGAATATAACCACTATAATACTGCCCCCTATATACAAGAATATAACTACTATAATACTGCTCCTATATACAAGAATATAACTACTATAATACTTCCCCCTATATACAAGAATATAACTACTATAATACTGCCCCTATATACAAGAATATAACACTATAATACTGCCCCTATATACAAGAATATAACACTATAATACTGCCTCCTATATACAAGAATATAACTACTATAATACTTCCCCCTATATACAAGAATATAACTACTATAATACTGCCCCTATATACAAGAATATAACTACTATAATACTGCCTCCTATATACAAGAATATAACACTATAATACTGCCTCCTATATACAAGAATATAACTACTATAATACTGCCCCCTATATACAAGAATATAACTACTATAATACTGCTCCTATATACAAGAATATAACTACTATAATACTGCCCCCTATATACAAGAATATAACTACTATAATACTGCCCCTGTATACAAGAATATAACTACTATAATACTGCTCCTATATACAAGAATATAACTACTATAATACTGCCCCCTATATACAAGAATATAACTACTATAATACTGCTCCCTATGTACAAGAATATAACTACTATAATACTGCCCCCTATATACAAGAATATAACTACTATAATACTGCCCCCTATATACAAGAATATAACTACTATAATACTGCCCCTATATATAAGAATATAATTACTATAATACCTCCCCTATGTAAAAGAATATAGATATAAACTACCCCTTCTGTGTTTATATCATTATATTTTTCTGTTTCCTATATTCCAGCTCTCATACTTAATGCATTGTCTTAATATAAACGGAGAAATCTGAGAGAACACAAATATATACATATATATATAAAATTAAACTTTTGTGTTGTTTATGTGATTCATATATGTGGGTCTAGTGACTGCCTCCATTTTTGTTCTTGCACTCCTCCCAATCTGCCCTGGGTGATTTTAATTAGTTTAATGCTGGTTCCTACCATCCCCAGGTATATATGTAGGCTTAGTCCCAGTTCTGGGTGTATGGGCAGCGTAGGTTCCCACCTCATAGAGGTCGCCTTGTCGTGGCAGGTGGGCTCACACAATTTGATCAAAATGTACGCTAAGAACCTCCCTATTGTAAGTAGATTTAGCAGTAATACAGATTTATTTATATTTAGTGGCTTAGGTGGCGTTAGTGTTCACAGTGTGCTGTCCCTATATATATATATATATATATATATATATATATATATATATAAATAAATACAAACTTGTGCGGTTCTATGTTGTCATTATCCTCAGGCGAATATACGGTGGGGGATGGTAAAATGATCATTGATTGGCAGTGGTTACTACTCTTGTGACCTCTTCCCTTTCTGCTGTCTTTGACTCATAGGGGATATTAAATACTGTTTTGTAATAAATCCCCCCTGACCTGTGTGAACGGGTTTCTCTCATGTTAGGTAATATGTGAAATTAAAATATAATATTCTTTGTTGTTCAGTTTTCGGATATAAATCAACTACCATTTCAGTGTACTGTTACCGGAGTGGAGGGGCGTTTGTCACTACATTTGTAGCCAGATTTGATATTTAGGATTTTGGAAAAGCAAAGATTTTAGGCAAGTCAATATGGCAGCTGCAATTGTTCCCTGTTATCAACCAATTCAGTGCCCTGACATGGTAGTGGAGGGAATGTATCACTGCAGAACTTCATATTTCCCAACTTTCCCGCCTCTAACTCCACCCATACATACAATCCCGCCAGCCTCCTCCAAATAACTGGAGTATTCTCCCACTGCCGGTCACACCATCTTATAAATACTTTATTCTTTATAGTCGAGAAATGCGTTCCCGTTGCGCCTGGTAAGGTACTCGACTGTTTTTGTAACCGCCATAGAAATGAAAGGAGAAAGAGGTGCTCATGGATGGCCTTCTCTCCATTCATTCTCCCCCTGGACCCGGCGGCACCCTCACTAGGTAGAAGGGATCGGAGAACCCACTTCTTTGATCTGCACCTATCAGAAATGTTTCCTGTGGCTATGTCATACATGTCTGAGAAGGCGGTTCCATGTAGAATGGGTTTAAAAGATTTTTGAAAACCTACAACTCCCAGCATGCCCTGAAGGTCTGCAGCTGTCAGGGCATGCTGGGAGTCATAGTTTCTGAACAGATCATGGAGGGCCATACATTTACATTATATAATTATTAGTCTGAGCAAGATACATTACAGAACAGGAAGACTTATAAAAGTTGTGGGACCTCCTTACTGAGGGAAGGTGTTTTGGGGGCTGTAACGGTCTTCCCTCAGCTTATCCAAACACAGATATAAAAAAGAAGCAGCTAAATAAATAAAAAATTAAAGCAGGGGTGGGAATTTAAAGCATGGGTGGGACTAAAGCAGGAGGTGACTTTAAAGCAGGGGTGGGACACCCTTTCTTGGTACCCATGGCAGGGGTTTAGAAAGGGTCCTCTTAAACCCTGAGCCCCTGACGTTCAAAATTATAGCTGTCAGTGGCGCCCCTTACTGCACTCGTGGCGTTCGCCTACCCCTCATGCCAGTCCTGGTTTACAGCTTTGACAGAAGATGGGAACTCAAGGACTTATATTAAGCGCCGTTTTAGACGGCCATATAGAACCAGCAGTTTGGTGTTCGTTTTACGGCCGCAATAGCTGAAACCCCTTGTATCTGACTTAGACCATATGTTGATCAAGGTTTGGTCCTATATAACCGCAGGGTCTCTGGGTATTGTGGTCATAAGGCATATCGTGGAAGTCAATGGCTCAAAATATATATTAGACTGAAATTTAGACCAGTGTTCCAACAGACACTCACGCCAGGAACTTTATCCAGCATCCTAATCAGGAGATTTCACACCGATATATATCGAGAGAGGAGAAATAACACACAGATGCTGCTGGTATGTTCAAAATACTCCTCTTGGGGTTTATTGCCAAACTCAATTACAATAATATCATTCAAAAGGGGTGTAGGCTTGAGATTAACCAATCAGAGGCAATGTGACAATAATTCTTATTCAGCCAATAGAAGACCGTAAGAATATTTCAAATACATAATTATAATTCTTCATTAAAATGCTGACATCAGGTAACACCTGGAGACAAGCTTACAATGGGGTGGTGTTAACTGTTCTTTCCCATGAGGGAGTTTGTTGCGATAACGACAAATAGTTGCATTTTATGTCTGGATGTTCAGCCAACCCGCTAGCCATGGATGTATGAAGACCACACAATGATCACATAACGATAACACATTTCTTTGAGACTCGAGCAGAACTATGTAGAGGAAAGGTCATTAAAATAATGGAGAATACATATCTTAGTAATTCGGCCTCCTGCTTGATAATTCATAATGTCATTTAATACAGAGAATATAAGCAAATAGACCATCCTTCACGGGCAAATACTAAAATGTAGCCACATTACAGCCGTCTAAGGCTTTGTTCACATCTGCGTCGGGGCTCCGATCATGAATTCCGTCGGAGCTTTCCGTCAGGGGAACCCATGAACGGAATCCAAACTGAAACAAATGGAAACCGTAGGTTTCCGTTTCCATCACCATTGATTTCAATGGTGACGAATCGGTTGCAAATGGTTTCCGTTTGTCACCGCTGTGTAAGGGTTCTGTTGTTTTGACTAAATCAATACCGCAGTCGACTACACTAATGGAAACCTCAGATGTGAACGAAGCCTTAAGCCAATGTTTTTGAATCTTTTTGATTTCTTATACGTCTTTCTCTTTCTCAATGCCCTATAGATTTATACCTTGTAAAGCCACCCGGCACGCACAGCTCAATTCTGCAGATCACCTAATGCGAGACGAGTGAATGAGAAGATAAAAATCTATCGGAAACAACAGCTTTATTAGTCCGACGGGAAATGACTTGTTTTCATTTAACAGGTTATTTTAATGAATAGTTAATGAATGAAACGTGGCTTCCAGCAACAAGGCTTCCCCTCCGCAGGTGGCAACTAAATAAGACGGCCAAGAAAAGAAGAGATGAGACAGAGACGATGTTCCTCTGGTTAATGAGCTCTTCCTGGAAAGAGACGTAGACCTCCTTCTTTGAAGCCCACAGATCATTAAAAAGGGGATTACCCCCCCCCCCCCAACCCCCATATGATGGGATATAAACAACTTTTTACAAAGCACTTTGACGGATTAATGAAAAATTCCAAAAATAAAATTCTACTCGTCCATTTTGATTGCTGAAAACGAGTTTATTCATGTACTTGATAATTGGAAATACAATATCGGGGATCTCGGGAGCTTATGTGGGGGCAAAGCTTTGGGTTGTATTAGTATTGGGGTCCAGTTGCATTTGCAGCCTCTCCCGCTACCCCGCTTAGTCTATAAGATGGAAACCCCATTGATGATGAATGAACAGAGAGATATGTGTAAAGGTTCAGATAGCACCAGATACGTGGAAGGGTGAGGTTTTGCACGGATAGGGGCCCAACCCAAACATAAATATAAAAGAGTATCCGGCACACCAATATAGAAAAAAAGGTATTTTTTATTTTGTTTCTAATGCCAGTGGCAGAGTGCGACGTTTCGGTCTAGGTGACCTTCATCAGGCACTGAGCCGTGCTGGGCAACTGAATTGACGAGCGCTAGTGGTGCTGATAGCGGCTGGCCGCTGTATCATGAACAGAGAGATAAATAGGAAATAGTCCGGTATTTCATTGACACTTGGACATGCTCAGCGCAAATTCTCTGCCTCAACCACTTTGTTTAGGCAACAATGGGGGGGGGGGGTTAAAGCCCATAGGTCCCCCATAGATGTTCTCTGTTGGTCTTTGTTTATGACCAGAGATAAGTGAATGGACAAAATCGTATTCAATGTTGGCGAACAGGCAAACTACAGGTCTGTATTCTCCTCATAGAAGTCAATGGTGTCCAAAATATGGATCCATATTTTATAAACATTTATGGATGGGAAGGTCCTCGGAGACCAGCCTGGAACTATCATTATAAGCATTGACCAACTCGAGGGGGTTATTGTTGATGATCGTCTATACATGAAGTCCTGAGGTTGTCAAGAGGACTATGCGTTGTCGATCCACTTGATAATAAGCATCGCTCTAGGTCTCAATTCCTGCGGTTCATGAGAATAGTTAGAGGTGCTCCTCTCTGTGGCCCACTGTGAGGGTTGTAGACCACGGCAGTTTGATGGACATGCATGACTAGCTGTTACGTCTACCCCCGCAGCTCAGATCCACTGGGAGCCACCATAGAAGTCCTCTATCATTTGGTATTGGGGACTGCGAAGACTTCACCTGCAGAGCAATCAGCTGGACCACAAAGTTGATGTTCTTGGTAGCTCCTTGGTGTTTGGGAGGCCATCTTTCTGCTTACTTTTATGGTTAGATGATGGGGACACCTTCATTGACCTTCGATTTCATTGATACAGGTCAGCAAAGTTTACATTTTTTCAGACTTCACTGGAATCTACCGGCAGAACATGAATCCATAATACATTTCACCAGTTGATCTGAGGGTTGGTGTCGCTGGTAAAGTTTCAAAAATGAATGATATTCTAGTTAGGACACCTTAAAGACACCTTAAAGGGAAAGGATAATAATCAGGAGGCTCCTCAAAGAGTAGAGGAGATAGAAATCCTACTGAAGAACTATGGAATAAGGCAGGTGACTTGCAGAGTCATTATATGGTTAGGTTTATTATTTGGTTTGGTCAATTATTTGGTTTGGTCCATTTTTATGAATTTTTCATGCATATTTAACCTCGTTTTTGACTTAACATAACATCAAGGAAACATCGAGGCAAATAAATTTGATACAATGGGAATGAGTATTCTCAGCAATGTTTTCAGGACTCTCGCGGACACTGCCGGGCCTCAGGGATCAGCTCAGGTGTTCTTATAGAAATTGGTCTATGGCGGAGTTAACGATGGAGAAGTGAATGGCAGAACAGCTGAGCTCCAGTCTGACACCGGAGAACGGGCATGAACAGGGTGTAAACACATAGTAAATGGTGCATAAAAAAATTGTTTGCATATTATAATGAATTTTTCCGTGTTTTAATATAAATCAGATCTCCACGCTTTGACTTTCTTCTGGGCTTCTGAGACATATAAGCTTCAGCTTGTGCTGACAATGTAAGCAGAACTGCAGTGTAAAGCATGTGTGCAGCAAAGACAGGAAGCAAAATCATTAAAATGAGACAATAGGTGGATTTCTGACTCCGATACACTCCAATAGATGCTGCAGCGGAGCCGGAGTCACTGATCGCTTTACAATAATGGAGGAAAGCTAAAAAGTAGCCAACATGGACAACGATAAATGCTGAAGTTGCACTTCCCAAAGGGTGCTAAAAGGGAGGGGGCGAAGTCAGGGCTGGCCCACCAGAGGACAAGAGGTTTGGGCCCGGAGATAATAATGGGCCTTAGTCACAAGAAGGTCCAGCAGAATCTATGATACAACTAAAGGGGATATGCACCATAGGTGCAGATTTATTGGCGTACTACATTTGGTTGCTTCCCCAAGCTACCAATCTTATCCCAGATACCATCTCTTCGGATATGTGTATGAGGCTTTAAAATTCATCATGTATTATTAGGATCCCGTTCTATAAAGTCAGTTACATTTCGGGTTTAGTGCCTTTGTAACTTCTCATAACTATAAAGCTTTCATGCGCCGAGGACCAGCTCAGCAGTGAAAAGCTTAGGGAAGTGATTAGTACATGTAATTGCGGAGGAATTCTCAATTATCGCTTCTTTCAGGCCCGGTATTATATTACCAGCGACTTCACAAATGGGTGACGTTGAAGCTTACAGCTCTGCAGGAAACGAAGATGAATTTCTTATTGTGATCACTGAGCTCTTTAATTCAGAAAAGAAGAACGTAGGAAGGATGAAAAACCATTACAATGAGCAGAGCCGAGTAGCAAGGACAATACGGTCACATTTTACAGGCGTTTGTGCACCTTTGACACATATGGAAAAAAACGACTTTTACATATGTTAGTGGTCACTCGGAGTTCATAAAAAAAAATTACACTAAATATCACGCTGCAATCTTCATTCATTTTGCAGTTTGCAACCTGCTCATCGTTTTAGACTTTTTTTTCATGTGGATGTGTCCCCCCCCCCACCCCATAGTAACACATGCTGTAAGTAAATTATGTGACTTCAGGATGCTACTGCCTTCACCAGTTCTCATGTATTAGCACAGCTTCATTTCTGTACTGCTTTCTTTCTACACTGATAACCTGTGTGATTCCCCCTCTCCTTGTGCTTTCTGCCCTCCCTGAAGAGTTTGATGCTTTCCTCCCTCTCCACTCTCTGATCTGCCATGTACAACCCCCTTCTTCCTGAGGTTATCTCTTAGGCCAGATTCACACGAACGTGGGGAAACTCAGACGTGAAATTTTTCATGTCCGAGGTGCCCCCGTGCGGGTTCTGCCCCCGTGAAAACTGAACAAAATAGGACATGTTCTATTTTTCAACGGACCCTTCACATGGCCCATTGAAACAACGGCCCCATTGAAATAAATATGTCCGTGTGACGACCGTTGTTTTAACGGCCATCACACAGACGTATTCTACGTTCGTCTGAATTCGGCCTCTAGGGCTTATTCAGACAAACGTTGAATATGTCCGTGTGTTAAAACAACGGCCGTCACACGGACACTTGTATTTCAATGGGGCCGTTGTTTCAGCGGACAATGTGAAGGGTCGGTTGAAAAATAGAACATGTCCTATTTTCCTTCGTTTTCACGGATCCTTCCCTAGACTCAAGTCTATGGGGAGCCGTGAAAACGGGACCCACACGGGGGCAACGTGGACGTGAAAGTTTCACCACGTTCATCCCAATACGGCCTTACAGTGAGGGAACTAATGCCTTACTACATTTTTGCACCAGCGCCATCAAAAGACTAATTCGCTGGCTGCTTCACAATGGGCTTATATCAATTAATGGATTATCTTCAGTGGCTTTTCTTTGATTTCTTCTCCTCTGGAGTCTTTCATCTCCTCCAGAGCTTCTGCAGAACATCGCACAGGCGTCTCTTGATGCTCTTCCTCGGAACGGGCGTTTTACATGTATTGATCTTTACGCTGCATCTCCTTTGGCGACAAGAATTTAATACAGTCGCATGTTACTTTGTGTCCTAGAGACTATTGAAATAAAAAGTGTTGTCTCCATAAAAGAGACACGAGGACGCCATGTTCCTCGCTAGTTTGGATCAATGGTGATTGGAGTATAATAATGTAAAGCAAATACTACACCACATCACAACAAATTTCTAAATATCCTAAAAACGTATCACTATTAATAAGGAAACAACAATACATTTAATTGCATTCCTACTGCGCTGCCTGTGCAGGTGTCAGTCTTCACTGTTCCGGAATTCTCTTCATGAACCTGGAAGTTCAGGATGAATAACTTTATACTCCCTTACTCGTAGCAAACTGCTTGAATTGTGGGACGATACAGAAAAAGGTGAAGGTAAATGATGAGATGATAGTCATGATGCAACTGTCAATACAAGTTATGGAGAGGGGGGGGGGTCTACGGCATTAACTCTATAAAATGAGGAAATCTCACTTTGCACAAGCTTGCGAAACAGGTTATTATAAATTAAAATACATCTGTCTGTCGTTCCCTTTGTTCAGTCCGATATGAATTCATAAAACATCTCCCGTCCAATTTCTTGACCGTTTTCCTCTGGCGTTTCCCATTGTACGAAGCTGAAACAACGACTGTTTTGTTTGACACCTTGTTTTTTCACGTACGCACTGTACGTGGCAGCCTGGCGAACAGCGAGCAGATTTAAAAAAATAAATAAATACAAATCCGTCCAATCGTTCCCTATCTGCCGAAATAAATGAATATAAAAATGTAGCAGCTGAATCACAGACCGGGAACCTGCTCCATTCTGGTATTTATATGATAACACCTCGCGGCAAAGCCATGAATGTGGAATAAAGCGGCGGCTCGCTTGTGTACGGAATACTAAAACAGGCTCGAAGCTATTGAACGAGATCATTTAAAAATGAATGTCTCCCCTTACCGTAACATTGGCGTTTTCATTCCTGGCTGCCGGATCGAGACGCTATAGAGCCTTAATAGGAGACATTTTATGGACGGCAGCAACAAAGAAGACGAAAGAAGAAAAAAAGAAGAAAAGCAGTAACATTGATATACAAGATAATCCATATCACGCTCTGCACATCCAGTACGACAGATCCACAGCAGAGGCGTAACTTGACGTTTCTGGGTCCCAGTACAAAATCTGGAACCGGACCCCCGCAAACCATGTGTCATTTAAGGCACGGCCAGACGTGGCGGAATTGCTGTGGAATTCTCCTGCGGCCGTTTTTTACATTTGTATCTATACATTTTTAGGAAACTTAGTTCAGACGTTGCGGAAAACTGCGCTGCGGACCATAGGCTGCGTTGCGGAATTTTCCCTCCCAGCATGCACTGTCTGTTGCGGAGAAGCGGAATTTCACTGCGGATTTCAGCCTTTGCAATGCAAAAACTGAAATCTGTGGCAAGTCCGCTGTCTTTTCGGCAACGTCTGAATTACCTGTCAAATATGCAAATGTTGCTGCAGATTCGTTGCGTAATTGCCCCAAATCTGCACCAACAATTGCAACGGAAAAACTCTGCCACGTCTGAACGTGCCCTTATAACACCGGTGTCTGTTATGCAGCAGAGGAGCCTTCGGGCCCCCTTAGACACCTGGGACCAGTTATGACTGCTACCTCTGCAACCATACTTCCTAATGGTAAGGGTACGTTCACACGGGCTATTTTCAGAAGTTTTTCGGCCAGTAAACGGACAAAAAACGGCTGAAAAACTGGAAGCAGAACGCCTACAAACATCTGCCCATTGATTTCAATGGAAAATACGGCGTTCTGTTCCGACGGGGGAATTTTTTTACGCCTCATTTTCATAGACTCTATAGAAAAACAGCTCCAAAAACGGCCGTAAAAACACTAAAAAAAAATGTGAGTTTGATTAAACAGCTCCGTATTTTCAGCCGTTTTTTGTTAAGCGTGTGAACATACCCTAATACTACAACTCCCAGCATGCCCTGACAGCCAAAGGCTTTATTATTCCGGCCCATGGCTGCCAGGGCATGCTGGGAATTGTAGTTTCACAACAGCTGGAGTGCCGAAGGTTGCTGACCCTGACCTAATGTTTTGTGGGTTTGTCCCATGAAACGGACCTAGAAGGGGGCAAACTTTATGCAAATATCCCAAAAGTGCGTTCTCAGGGAGGATTGGAGTGGGCTTAAGATGTCCTGTGAGAGGGCATTCAAAAGTACAGGGGTATGCACCCCCTAAAGCAACGCTCCAGATATGGAAAACTGCATGTACACCTTCTTCATCCGATGACGGGATGGACGTAAACAGACAACGCTCTCCCTGTATCTGCGTTTTTACTAAAACGTTTGGTGTTTTTGAGGATGTTATAAATAAAGTTAATTTAAAAAATAAAAAAACACTTGTGCATTGACAGTGCTGTCCATAGCAACCAAACAGATTCCAGCTTTCATTTTACCACAGCAAAGATTTGATTGGTTGCTATGGGGAACGCCGACAGTTTTTTATGCACAAGGCTCACATTGCTTTCTTCAATCAACTTTATTTATAATGCCATAAAGGACAGCGTAGGTCATACTAATGGCTAAATAAACCATTTAAGGGTTAGTTCACACGGCTGATTTTGCGTGGCGGGTCTCGCCACAAAATCCACCGCAGAACTATTCCTGCCGACGGCAGGACATCAATGGGAGTTTCGGGCTGAATCCGCCCAAAGATCGAGCAGGACGCTTCTTTTTCCTGCTAGCTGAAAAAATCAGCTAGCGGCGAAAAGAAACGTCTGACTCCCATTGAAATTAATGGGGGGGTCGAATTTTGCAGCATTTAAACAAATCTCATCCACATGCTGCGTAATTGATGAGCGGAAAAGAAATTGAATCTTATACTTACCCAGAAGTCTGTGTTTTTTTGTCAAGGCCGGCCTCCTGGGATATTGTTTCACAGGCCAATCACAGGCTGCAGTGGTCACATGGGATGAAACGTCATCCCTGGGCTGCAGAATGTCCAAAATTCCCTGTATTTTTTTTAGAGGGTCTCTTCTAAGGTCCATATTTATTTTGGAGTATGATAAGTGGGTCATATGCACGAGCTATAATACAAAATCCGTAGGTTGGGGGCATGTCCTATAACAATGGGCGGGGCATAAGCAAAAAAAAAATGGTTGTTATGGGCAACACCATTTTTTAACTAAAATTTTAATGAGCAATAAAGTTATATCAATCCTTGAGACGAGCATGCCATAATCATTGTTGCAACCCTACTTTCACCAGCCCCCGACCGCCATAGATATATTCTTTGCTGTTGAAAGTGACATCCCCTCTGTCTTAGAATTCTGCCTGTGTCAGTCTTCATTATAGATCTGGCATTCTATTCCTGAATGAGGGAGCTTAGAATAAAAAAAATTCAAAGCGGTAAGAGCAGAAGAGCTGCTTAAAAGTTGTGGAAGGACACAGAGTATAGTGGATTTAGATGGTAAGTTGTAATTATTATCGGTAAGCTTTGATGTATTTGGGGCTGCAATCTATGGGGGCTCCTAAAATAACTGTTAAAGAGAGTACTAATAAGAAGTAATCAGGGTTAAAAGACAAGATTTGATCATGGCGCCTCAAGTATCCAGTACTAATGCTTTACATCCTTGACCCTTCTACAGAAATTCTACACCAATAAAGCCCAAAAACTCATTATCGTCTCTTTAAGTCGTCAGTGTCACATGATAACGAGTTGTATGATACAGGCACGCTTGTGTTATTGCTCATTAGTGATGACTGGAGAAATGCTCAGTTCTTCACCTCCTTGACCCGTATCAACAAATGCCCACTGGGTGACACCTTCAGACAAAACCCAAACACACAATTATTACTAATAATGGCTACAGAGCAAGAAGCGTAAAGCAGAGGGTGACCGTCTGCCCTATACTACAACCAATGCTAAATGTGCGGTCTAATGTTAGCAGCAAATGACAATTATGATCTTCATCGCTATAGATAAAATATGTCTCAAGAACTACTAAAATACTGCCCCCTATGCACAAGAATATAACTACTATAATACTGCCCCTATATACAAGAATATAACTCCTATAATACTGCCTCCTATATACAAGAAAATAACTACTATAATACTGCCTCCTATATACAAGAATATAACGACTATAATACTGCCTTGCTATATACAAGACTATAACTACTATAATACTGCCCCCTATATACAATAATATAACTACTATAATACTGCTCCTATATACAAGAATATAACTACTATAATACTGCCTCCTATATACAAGAACATAACTACTATAATACTGCCCCCTATATACAAGAATATAACTACTATAATACTGCCCCCTATATACAAGAATATAAATACTATAATACTGCCCCCTATATACAAGAATATAACTACTATAATACTGCTCCTGTATACAAGAGTATACCTACTATAATACTGCCCCTATATACAAGAATATAACTACTATAATACTGCCCGTATATACAAGAATATAACTACTATAATACTGCCTCCTATATACAAGAATTTAACTACTATAATACTGCTCCTCTATACAAGAATATAACTACTATAATACTGCTCTTATATACAAGAATATAACTACTATAATACTGCCCCCTATGCACAAGAATATAACTACTATAATACTGCCCCTATATACAAGAATATAACTCCTATAATACTGCCTCCTATATACAAGAAAATAACTACTATAATACTGCCTCCTATATACAAGAATATAACGACTATAATACTGCCTTGCTATATACAAGACTATAACTACTATAATACTGCCCCCTATATACAATAATATAACTACTATAATACTGCTCCTATATACAAGAATATAACTACTATAATACTGCCTCCTATATACAAGAACATAACTACTATAATACTGCCCCCTATATACAAGAATATAACTACTATAATACTGCCCCCTATATACAAGAATATAAATACTATAATACTGCCCCCTATATACAAGAATATAACTACTATAATACTGCTCCTGTATACAAGAGTATACCTACTATAATACTGCCCCTATATACAAGAATATAACTACTATAATACTGCCCGTATATACAAGAATATAACTACTATAATACTGCCTCCTATATACAAGAATTTAACTACTATAATACTGCTCCTCTATACAAGAATATAACTACTATAATACTGCTCTTATATACAAGAATATAACTACTATAATACTGTTCCTATATACAAGAATATAACTACTATAATACTGTCCCCTATATACAAGAATATAACTACTATAATACTGCTCCTATATACAAGAATATAACTACTATAATACTGCCCCCTATATACAAGAATATAACTACTATAATACTGCCTCCTATATACAAGAATATAACTACTATAATACTGCCCCCTATGCACAAGAATATAACTACTATAATACTACCTTCATATACAAGAATATAACTACTATAATACTGCTCCTATATACAAGAATATAACTACTATAAGGGCATGACCACACATGGCGGAATTCCTCCGCAACTGTCCGCATCAATGCCGCACATAATCCGGGTTGCGGATTACGGCTGCGGATCTGCACAAAATGTGCAGAAAATTGATGCGGACTAGCTGCTGCGGACTGCGGGAAAAGTGCTTCCCTTCTCCCTATCAGTGCAGGATAGAGAGAAGGGACAGCACTTTCCCTAGTGAAAGTAAAAGAAATTCATACTTACCGCCCGTTGTCTTGATGACGCGTCCCTCCTTCGGCATCCAGCCCGACCTCCCTGGATGACGCGCCAGTCCATGTGACCGCTGCAGCCTGTGCTTGGCCTGTGATTGGCTGCAGCCGTCACTTACACTGAAACGTCATCCTGGGAGGCCGGACTGGAGACAGAAACAGGGAGTTCTCGGTAAGTACGAACTTCATTTTTTTTTACAGATACATGTATATTGGGATCGGTAGTCACTGTCCCGGGTGCAGAAACAGTTACTGCCGATCGCTTAACTCTTTCAGCACCCTGGACAGTGACTATTTACTGACGTCTCCTAGCAACGCTCCCGTCATTACGGGAGCCCCATTGACTTCCTCAGTCTGGCTGTAGACCTAGAAATACATAGGTCCAGCCAGAATGAAGAAATGTCAAGTAAAAAAAGCAAGACGCATCCGCAGCACACATGACATGTGCATGACAGCTGCGGACTTCATTGCGGAACTTTGAATCTCCATTGAAGTCAATGGAGAAATTCCGCCATGAGTCCGCCACTGCTCCGCAACAGACAGAGCATGCTGCGGACACCAAATTCCGCTCCGCAGCCTATGCTCCGCAGCGGAATTGTACGCATCGTGTAAACGAACACTGCTAAATTAAAGTGAAAGTCAATGTAGAAACGGCTCCGCTGCGGATTAACGCTGCGGAGTGTCCGCAGCGGAATTTAAGTGCAATTCCGCCATGTGTGAACCCGCCCTAATACTGCTCCTATATACAAGAATATAACTACTATAATACTGCCCCCTATATACAAGTATATAACTACTATAATACTGCCCCTATATACAAGAATATAACTACTATAATACTACCTCCATATACAAGAATATAACTACTATAATACTGCCTCCTATATACAAGAATATAACTACTATAATACTGTCACCTATATAAAAGAATATAACTACTATAATACTGCCCCATTATACAAGAATATAACTACTATAATACTGCCCCCTATATACAAGAATATAACTACTATAATACTACCCGCTATATACAAGAATATAACTACTATAATACTGCTCCTATATACAAGAATATAACTACTATAATACTGCCCCCTATATACAAGAATATAACTACTATAATACTGCCCCTATATACAAGAATATAACTACTATAATACTTACTCCATATACAAGAATATAACTACTATAATACTGCCTCCTATATACAAGAATATAACTACTATAATACTGTCACCTATATACAAGAATATAACTACTATAATACTGCCCCATTATACAAGAATATAACTACTATAAGGGCGGGTTCACACGTGGCGGAATTTCACTTAAATTCCGCTGCGGACACTCCGCAGCGTTAATCCGCAGCGGTGCCGTTTGTCCATTGACTTACACTTTAATTTAGCAGTGTTCGTTTAGACGAGGCGTAAAATTCCGCTGCGGAGCATAGGCTGCGGAGCGGAATTTGGTATCCGCAGCATGCTCTGTCTGTTGCGGAGCAGTGGCGGACTCATGGCGGAATTTCTCCATTGACTTCAATGGAGAGTCAAAATTCCGCAATGAAGTCCGCAGATCTTATGTGTGCTGCGGAGCGTATTGGTTTTGCTACCATGACATTTCTTCATTCTGGCTGGACCTATGTATTTCTAGGTCTACAGCCAGACTGAGGAAGTCAATGGGGCTCCCGTAATGACGGGAGCGTTGCTAGGAGACGTCTGTAAATAGTCACTGTCCAGGGTGCTGAAAGAGTTAAGCGATCGGCAGTAACTGTTTCTGCACCCGGGACAGTGACTACCGATCTCAATATACATGTATCTGTAAAAAAAACATATAAGTTCATACTTACCGAGAACTCCCTGCGTCTGTCTCCAGTCCGGCCTCCCAGGATGACGTTTCAGTGTAAGTGACGGCTGCAGCCAATCACAGGCCAAGCACAGGCTGCAGCGGTCACATGGACTGGCGCGTCATCCAGGGAGGTCAGGCTGGATGCCGAAAGAGGGACGCGTCACCAAGACAACGGCCGGTAAGTATGAAATTCTTTTACTTTCACTAGGGAAAGTGCTGTCCCTTCTCTCTATCCTGCACTGATAGGGAGAAGGGAAGCACTTTTCCCGCAGTCCGCAGCAGCTAGTCCGCATCAATTTTCTGCACATTTTGTGCAGATCCGCAGCAGAATCTGCAACGCAGATTCTGTGCGGCATTGATGCGGACAGTTGCGGAGGAAATCCGCCACGTGTGGTCATGCCTTTATACTGCCCCCTATATACAAGAATATAACTACTATAATACTACCCGCTATATACAAGAATATAACTACTATAATACTGCCCCTATATACAAGAATATAACTACTATAATACTGCCTCTTATATACAAGAATATAACTACTATAATACTGCCTCTTATATACAAGAATATAACTACTATAATACTGCCTCCTATGTACAAGAATATAACTACTATAATACTGCCTCCTATATACAAGAATATATCTACTATAATACTGCTCCTATATACAAGAATATAACTACTATAATACTGCTCCTATATACAAGAATATAACTACTATAATACTGCTCCTATATACAAGAATATAACTACTATAATATTGCCCCCTATATACAAGAATATAACTACTATAATACTGCCCCCTATATACAAGAATATAACTACTATAATACTGCCTCCTATGTACAAGAATATAACTACTATAATACTACCTTCATATACAAGAATATAACTACTATAATACTGCCTCCTATATACAAGAATATATCTACTATAATACTGCTCCTATATACAAGAATATATCTACTATAATACTGCTCCTATATACAAGAATATAACTACTATAATACTGCTCCTATATACAAGAATATAACTACTATAATACTGCTCCTATATACAAGAATATAACTACTATAATATTGCCCCCTATATACAAGAATATAACTACTATAATACTGCCCCCTATATACAAGAATATAACTACTATAATACTGCCTCCTATGTACAAGAATATAACTACTATAATACTACCTTCATATACAAGAATATAACTACTATAATACTGCCTCCTATATACAAGAATATAACGACTATAATACTGCCCCTATATACAAGAATATAACTACTATAATACTACTCCTATATACAAGAGTATAACTACTATAATACTGCTCCTATATACAAGAATATAACTACTATAATACTGCTCCCTATATACAAGAATATAACTACTATAATACTGCCCCCTATATACAAGAATATAACTACTATAATACTGCTCCTATATACAATTCTATAACTACTATAATACTGCTCCCTATATACAAGGATATAACTACTATAATACTGCCCCTATATACAAGAATATAACTACTATAATACTACCTTCATATACAAGAATATAACTACTATAATACTGCCTCCATATAAAATAATATAACTACTATAATACTGCCTCCTATATACAAGAATATAACTACTATAATACTGCCTCCTATATACAAGAATATAACTACTATAATACTGCCCCTATATACAAGAATATAACCACTATAATACTGCCCCCTATATACAAGAATATAACTACTATAATACTGCCCCCTATATACAAGAATATAACTACTATAATACTGCTCCTATATACAAGAATATAACTACTATAATACTGCTCCTATATACAAGAATATAACTACTATAATACTGCCCCCTATATACAAGAATATAACTACTATAATACTGCCCCCTATATACAAGAATATAACTACTATAATACTGCTCCTATATACAAGAATATAACTACTATAATACTGTCCCCTATATACAAGAATATCACTACTATAATACTGCCCCTATATACAAGAATATCACTACTATAATACTGCCCCTGTATACAAGAATATAACTACTATAATACTGCCCCTATATACAAGAATATCACTACTATAATACTGCCCCTGTATACAAGAATATAACTACTATAATACTGCTCCTATATACAAGAATATAACTACTATAATACTGCTCCTATATACAAGAATATAACTACTATAATACTGCCTCCTATATACAAGAATATAACTACTATAATACTGCCTCCTATATACAAGAATATAACTACTATAATACTGCCCCTATATACAAGAATATAACCACTATAATACTGCCCCCTATATACAAGAATATAACTACTATAATACTGCCCCCTATATACAAGAATATAACTACTATAATACTGCTCCTATATACAAGAATATAACTACTATAATACTGCTCCTATATACAAGAATATAACTACTATAATACTGCCCCCTGTATACAAGAATATAACTACTATAATACTGCCCCTATATACAAGAATATCACTACTATAATACTGCCCCTGTATACAAGAATATAACTACTATAATACTGCTCCTATATACAAGAATATAACTACTATAATACTGCTCCTATATACAAGAATATAACTACTATAATACTGCTCCCCATATACAAGAATATAACTACTATAATACTGACCCTATATACAAGGATATAACTACTATAATACTGCTCCTATATACAAGAATATAACTACTATAATACTGCTCCTATATACAAGAATATAACTACTATAATACTGCCCCTGTATACAAGAATATAACTACTATAATACTGCTCCTATATACAAGAATATAACTACTATAATACTGCTTCCTATATACAAGAATATAACTACTATAATACTGCCCCTATATGCAAGAATATAACTACTATAATACTGCCTCCTATGTACAAGAATATTACTACTATAATACTGCTCCTATATACAAGGATATAACTACTATAATACGGCCCCTATATACAAGAATATAACTACTATAATACTGCCCCTATATACAAGAATATAACTACTATAATACTGCCCCTATATATAAGAATATAACTACTATAATACTGCTCCTATATACAAGAATATAACTACTATAATACTGCCCTCTATATACAAGAATATAACTACTATAATACTGCTCCTATATACAAAAATATAACTACTATAATACTGCCCTATATACAAGAATATAACTACTATAATACTGCCTCCTATATACAAGAGTATAACTACTATAATACTGCCCCCTATATACAAGAATATAACTACTATAATACTGCTCCTATATACAAGAATATAACTACTATAATACTGCCCTCTATATACAAGAATATAACTACTATAATACTGCCACTATATACAAGAATATAACTACTATAATACTGCTGCTATATACAAGAATATAACATTGATTGGAAATCGTTACTACTATTAAACCTTTCGATCTCCCTGGCCTTAGAGCGCCCCCTATCTACAATATTATGTGGAAGAATTCTCATAGAAAACTCTAGTTCCCATGATTAAATAGTTGTTGTTTTTTTGAGGGCATGAAATACACTGGGGGAAATTTTTAAATGATTTACGCCAGTATTTTGTCATAGAAAAATTGAATAACTATTGTGCCCGCCATACGTGTGCTATAATGTCTGACTTGTTTCGCGGTCTGACAAATTTCTTATGTTTAAAGACCGAAATGGCCAAAAATGAGGCGCCAATTTACGCCTGCTCACAGCAGACAAAGACTTCATTTTTTGGCTTTAGTACAGCCCAAGATGAGACAAATTGACACATTTTACGCCATCGCACGTCTGAATAAATCCGGGGTATTAGACGCCAGTCTGAAAAAAGTCTCAACCAAAGACTTTCCTGTATACACTAAACAAATTCTGAATAGAAAATTCTACTTTCCAGCTTTCATGTCCCTTCCTGTCTTGGGTTGGTCCTGATGATGATGATGACCTTTAAAGTTTTAATTTCTCGACTAAATGCACCAAATTATGTATCTGGGTTATGTTAATGATCTCCTCAGACAAGCAGAAATCACTGCTCCCCCCAGGGGGCGGACAAATGTTTCCTCTACACTGACAGCCTTTTTGTTTCAGGTGATAACGTGTGATAATTATCCCCTCGGTTTTGTCAGGTTGAACACAGAATGACAAGATAAATATTGTTTCTTTCCTTTTAGTGGAATCTGTAATACCTTGATCTCAAAAAAAAAAAAAAAGAATATTTGTGTATCTATAGAAGGAAACCGACCAATCCACCTGCACTGTATTTTAATTGATCTATGCTCTAAAAAGTCAAACTTTTATTCAACTTTTTTTCACCTAAATAAAAGTTTTACTGAAATCATGTCAAAGTTTTTTCTTTCCTTCTTTCGTTCTTTCCTTCTTTCTTTCTCACAGTGACTCCACCAGCAGAATAGTGAGCGCAGCTCTGGAGTATAATACAGGATGTAACTCAGGATCAGTACAGGATAAGTAATGTAATGTATGTACACAGTGATTCCACCAGCAGAATAGTGAGTACAGCTCTGGAGTATAATATAGGATGTAACTCAGGATCAGTACAGGATAAGTAATGTTTGTACACAGTGACTTGACCAGCAGAATAGTGAGTGCAGCTCTGGAGTATAATACAGGATGTAACTCAGGATCAGTACAGGATAAGTAATGTAATGTATGTACACAGTGACTCCACCAGCAGAATAGTGAGTGCAGCTCTGGAGTATAATACAGGATGTAACTCAGGATCAGTACAGGATAAGTAATGTAATGTATGTACACAGTGATTCCACCAGCAGAATAGTGAGTACAGCTCTGGAGTATAATATAGGATGTAACTCAGGATCAGTACAGGATAAGTAATGTTTGTACACAGTGACTTGACCAGCAGAATAGTGAGTGCAGCTCTGGAGTATAATACAGGATGTAACTCAGGATCAGTACAGGATAAGTAATGTAATGTATGTACACAATGACTCCACAAGCAGAATAGTGAGTGCAGCTCTGAAGTATAATACAGGATGTAATGCAGGATCAGTACGGGATAAGTAATGTATGTACACAGTGACTCCACCAGCAGAATAGTGAGTGCAGCTCTGGAGTATAATACAGGATGTAACTCAGGATCAGTACAGGATAAGTAATGTAATGTATGTACACAGTGACTCCACCAGCAGAATAGTGAGTGCAGCTCTGAAGTATAATACAGGCTGTAACTCAGGATCAGTACAGAATATGTAATGTAATATATGTACACAGTGACTCCACCAGCGGAATAGTGAGTGCAGCTCTGGAGTATAATACAGGATGTAACTCAGAATCAGTACAGGAGAAGTAATGTAATGTATGTATACAGTGACTCCACCAGCAGAATAGTGAGTGCAGCTCTGGAGTATAATACAGGATATAATTCAGGATCAGTACAGGATAAGTAATGTAATGTATGTACACAGTGATCCCACCAGCAGAATAATGAGTGTAGCTCTGGAGTATAATACAGGATATAACTCAGGATCAGTACAGGATAAGTAATGTAATGTATGTACACAGTGACTCCACCAGCAGAATAGTGAGTACAGCTCTGGAGTATAATACAGGATGTAACTCAGGATCAGTACAGGATAAGTAATGTAATGTATGTGCACAGTGACTCCACCAGCAGAATAGTGAGTGCAGCTCTGGAGTATAATACAGGATGTAACTCAGGATCAGTACAGGATAAGTAATGTAATGTATGTACACAGTGATTCCACCAGCAGAATAGTGAGTGCAGCTCTGGAGTATAATACAGAATGTAACTCAGGATCAGTACAGGATAAGTAATGTAATGTAATGTAATGTATGTACACAGTGACTCCACCAGCAGAATAGTGAGTGCTGCTCTGGAGTATAATACAGAATGTAACTCAGGATCAGTACAGGATAAGTAATGTAATGTAATGTATGTACACAGTGACTCCACCAGCAGAATAGTGAGTGCAGCTCTGGAGTATAATACAGAATGTAACTCAGGATCAGTACAGGATAAGTAATGTATTGTAAGTACACAGTGACTCCACTAGCAGAATAGTGAGTGCAGCTCTGGAGTATAATACAGGATGTAACTCAAGATCAGTACAGGGTAAGTAATGTAATGTATGTACACAGCGACTCCACCAGCACAATAGTGAGTGCAGCTCTGGAGTATAATACAGGATGTAACTCAGGATAAGTACAGGGTAAGTAATGTAATGTATGTACACAGCGACTCCACCAGCAGAATAGTGAGTGCAGCCCTGGAGTATAATACAGGATGTGAGTCAGAATCAGTACAAGATAAATAATGTAATGTATGTACATAGTGACTCCACCAGCAGAATAGTGAGTGCAGCTCTGGAGTATAATACAGAATGTAACTCAGGATCAGTACAGGATAAGTAATGTAATGTAATGTATGTACACAGTGACTCCACCAGCAGAATAGTGAGGGCAGCTCTGGAGTATAATACAGGATGTAACTCAGGATCAGTGCAGGATAAGTAATGTATGTACACAGCGACTCTCCTAGCAGAATAGTGAGTACAGCCCTGGAGTATAATACAGGATGTAAGTCAGGATCAGTACAGGATAGGTAATGTAATGTATGTACACAGTGACTCGACCAGCAGAATAGTGAGTGCAGCTCTGGAGTATAATACAGGATGTAACTCAGGATCAGTACAGTAAAAGTAATGTATGTACACAGTGACTTGACCAGCAGAATAGTGAGTGCAGCTCTGGAGTATAATACAGGATATAATTCAGGATCAGTACAGGATAAGTAATGTAATGTATGTACACAGTGATCCCACCAGCAGAATAATGAGTGTAGCTCTGGAGTATAATACAGGATATAACTCAGGATCAGTACAGGATAAGTAATGTAATGTATGTACACAGTGACTCCACCAGCAGAATAGTGAGTACAGCTCTGGAGTATAATACAGGATGTAACTCAGGATCAGTACAGGATAAGTAATGTAATGTATGTACACAGTGACTCCACCAGCAGAATAGTGAGTGCAGCTCTGGAGTATAATACAGGATGTAACTCAGGATCAGTACAGGATAAGTAATGTAATGTATGTATATAGTGACTCCACCAGCAGAATAGTGAGTGCAGCTCTGGAGTATAATACAGGATGTAACTCAGGATCAGTACAGGATAAGTAATGTAATTACAATGTGATATATATTTATATTTAAACTGCAAAATAGTTACTTTGTACCATATTTTTGGACAATAAGATGTACAAGATGATAAGACGCATCCAATGTAGAGCAGAACCCCTAGCGATGTGGCAGCAGTTCCTCCAAATAAATGCGCACACCATAGAAAGTCCCTTCCCCTCGTCCCTCTGGTCTTTTGTTTCCAGTAGTACTATTTAGATAACATGGGCTGAATTCTCTACAATATCTGCCAGGAATTTCCCTCCTCCATCTTTCCAACCATCAAAGCTATTCAGAATTCCCAGCAAACCCTCATCTATCATGTTATAGGCAGGGAATTAATTTAAATTATTTGCCTGAAGGGGGAAAAAAATGAAAACTGTAACTGGAATCTCATGTAAAATATTTAATTGACCAATTAGGCTGTGTCTTCCTAGATGATGAGAGGCGTCATCCTCTAATACCCCGGATAGTGAGGACAGAGGCTGACTGCTTGTATTCATCTGCAAGAAATAAAGCCAAACATATTGGTGGTAATGCTGAGTTATAAAGAAGCCCAATAGTCACCAGATTATTTTATACTACGATAGATACATATATATGAGATAGATATATATACCGCATTCCAAATTATTATGCAAATGTTATTTTTCGCTGATTTTCCTAAATAGTCGAGGCAAATGACAGTAAAAATCTCAAAATGCTTCACATTATTATGCACAACAGAGATCAAAACATTGTAAGGGTTGTAAAGAGAACTAAAATGGTAACTTGTTGAATTTGCAGCATCAGGAGGTCATATTTACAGAAATCAAAAGCTCTTTCAATCAAAAAAAAACTTCACAGGCCAAGTTACATGTTAACACAGGACCCCTTCTCTGATATCACCTGCACAATTCTTGCATCCATTGAATTTGTGAGTGAGTATTTGATTTGATGTGAACTGCCTCCCACCCTCATAGATATTTAGCTTGAGGATGCTCCAAAGGTTCTCACTAGGGTTGAGGTCAGGGGAACATGGGGGCACACCATGAGTTTCTCTCCTTTTATGCACATAGCAGCCAATTACACAGAGGTATTCTTTGCAGCATGAGATGGTGCATTGTCATGCATGAAGATAATTTTGCTACAGAAGGCACGGTTCTACTTTTTGTACCATGGAAGAAAGTGGTCAGTCATAAACTCTACGTACTTTGCAGAGGTCATTTTCACAACGTCAGGGAACCTAAAGGGGCCTACCAGCTCTCTCCCCATGATTCCAGCCCAAAACATGACTCCGCCACCCCCTTGCTGACGTCTCTGCCTTGTTGGGACATTGTGGCCATTCACCAACCATCCACTACTCCATCCATCTGAACCATCCAGGGTTGCACGGCACTCATCAGTAAAGAACACAGTTTGAAAATGAGTCTTCATGTATTTCTGAGCCCACTGCAACCGTTTCTGCTTGTGAGCATTGTTTAGGGGTGGTCGAATAATAGCTTCATGCACACTTGCAAACCTCTGGAGGATCCTACACCTTGAGGTTTGATGGACTCCAGAGGCACCAGCGGCTTCAAATACCTGTTTGCTGCTTTGCAATGGCATTTTAGCAGCTGCTCTCCTAATCCTATTAATTTGTCTGGCAGAAACCTTCCTCATTATGCCTTTATCTGAACGAACCCGTCTGTGCTCTGAATCAGCCACAAATCTTTTCACAGTACGATGATCACGCTTAAGTTTTCTTGAAATATCCAATGTTTTCATACCTTGTCCAAGGTATTGCACTATTTCACGCTTTTCGGCAGCAGAGAGATCCTTTTTCTTTCCCATATTGCTTGAAACCTGTGGCCTGCTTAATAATGTGGAACGTCCTTCTTAAGTAGTTTTCCTTTGATTGGGCACACCTGGCAAACTAATTATCACAGGTGTCTGAGATTGATTACAATGATCGAAAGAGCCCTGAGACACAAGACCATCCATGAGTTTCATTGAAAAACTAATAATTAAATGTTTATGACACTTAAATCCAATGTGCATAATAATTAGATAGATAGATAGATATGAGATAGATAGATATGAGATAGATAGATAGATAGATAGATAGATAGATAGATAGATAGATAGATAGATAGATAGATAGATAGATAGATAGATAGATAGATAGATAGATAGATAGATAGATAGATAGATAGATAGATAGATATAGATAGAGAGAATCTCAGTCTGCAGGGTGCGGAGCACCAGAATATGTCTCATCCTGATGTATCATGACAAAGCACCGGTCATGTGAGAGGAGAAGATGGAGCATGGACTTGGGGTGCACATGTGTTTCTTCCAGTGAATCAGTTCTGAGACCCTCGGGGGGATTTATCCTCCACAGCTGCTCCCAACCAGGACGACAGAACATGTTAAACCCTCTGGCAAGATAATGGAGAAACATAAAAAGTCACTTAAAGTTAAGATAAGAGCCGCTGCCTCCTGCAGACGCCACAACCGACAGGCAGAGCTGATCTGGCATTAAAGGGGCACAAACCTCATGTTTAAAGAAGACCACTAATGGAGGAGGGGGCATGTCCTACATACAATGTGAGTGTTACCCCGGCGTTAACCCCTTAGGTCATTTATCTAGTGACATTTGCTAATCTGCCTAAATACATCGCTTCTTCCTGCATTACTACATAATAGACCATACTTGCAATTCAGGACTCTGGAAAAGCTGGGTGCAATGCCTTCTTACAACAAAGGCAGACCATGTGAACTCTGGGGTCATGGTAAGATTGGGCCAACACTAAACTACTTCCCATCATAGCATTTACCTGCAGCCTCCCCTAGAGGGAGCTCACTGCA
This sequence comes from Rhinoderma darwinii, assembly GCF_050947455.1. Lineage (NCBI taxonomy): Eukaryota > Metazoa > Chordata > Amphibia > Anura > Rhinodermatidae > Rhinoderma > Rhinoderma darwinii. The sequence continues at coordinate 100,764,366 of NC_134696.1, read as the reverse complement.
CACACATTTTTCTATTTGCAGTTAGCTCCCTCTAGTGGTGACTGCAGGCAGCCAGAATTTTAATATAAAACTTTATGACTGTGTAAATGGTTGGTGGGGATTTGGAGCTGTATATATGAAAAATGCAGCAGCTACCCCAATAAAGAAATGTTCTGAAATGATGGGGGAGTTTAATATAAAAAAATAAAATGGGGCCCATTCTGGGTTGTGTGATGAGGCCCTTTAATTTTTGAGTATCACCTCCCTGGGTGATAACTCCTATTGGAGCTGTTATGGTGGCCATATCGCCTTCCCAAAAATGGCAAAACAGAAACGGCAGAACTGAGCAGAGCATGCATGTGCATGGGGGAGTCGGGAGGAGTAGTGGTCAGCCGAATGACCAACAACTATAGAAAGTGTATGGTCAGTCTATCAGATCCTTCCCTAGCATCCAGCCCGGCTCCTGTGTGAATAAAACATGAACCGGGAGAGTTTTAAACCTGTGAATATAAACAGTGAATGTTTCCTTTCACTGACAGAAAGCAGAGTATATTAGAAAGCTGCAGAACTTTTCATTAGACTAAGCGAGCACTTTAAAGAGAAATCCCTCACCTTTCCTGATATGTCTGTTTTAGTAAGTACTTGTATTCCCCTTAAAATAACAATTCTGGAGCATATTTTCTTTAAACTCTAGGTTGTGCCATTCCTCTGTTAGGGCATGACCACACATGGCGGAATTCCTCCGCAACTGTCCGCATCAATGCCGCACCTAATCCGGGTTGCGGATTACGGCTGCGGATCTGCACAAAATGTGCAGAAAATTGATGCGGACTAGCTGCTGCGGACTGCGGGAAAAGTGCTTCCCTTCTCCCTATCAGTGCAGGATAGAGAGAAGGGACAGCACTTTCCCTAGTGAAAGTAAAAGAAATTCATACTTACCGCCCGTTGTCTTTATGACGCGTCCCTCCTTCGGCATCCAGCCCGACCTCCCTGGATGACGCGCCAGTCCATGTGACCGCTGCAGCCTGTGCTTGGCCTGTGATTGGCTGCAGCCGTCACTTACACTGAAACGTCATCCTGGGAGGCCGGACTGGAGACAGAAACAGGGAGTTCTCGGTAAGTACGAACTTCATTTTTTTTTACAGATACATGTATATTGGGATCGGTAGTCACTGTCCCGGGTGCAGAAACAGTTACTGCCGATCGCTTAACTCTTTCAGCACCCTGGACAGTGACTATTTACTGACGTCTCCTAGCAACGCTCCCGTCATTACGGGAGCCCCATTGACTTCCTCAGTCTGGCTGTAGACCTAGAAATACATAGGTCCAGCCAGAATGAAGAAATGTCAAGTAAAAAAAGCAAGACGCATCCGCAGCACACATGACATGTGCATGACAGCTGCGGACTTCATTGCGGAACTTTGAATCTCCATTGAAGTCAATGGAGAAATTCCGCCATGAGTCCGCCACTGCTCCGCAACAGACAGAGCATGCTGCGGACACCAAATTCCGCTCCGCAGCCTATGCTCCGCAGCGGAATTGTACGCATCGTGTAAACGAACACTGCTAAATTAAAGTGAAAGTCAATGTAGAAACGGCTCCGCTGCGGATTAACGCTGCGGAGTGTCCGCAGCGGAATTTAAGTGCAATTCCGCCATGTGTGAACCCGCCCTAAACCCTCCTAGAAATGTATGCATAAATTGACCAGTGGGTGTTATCAGTTGGGGGCGTGTCCCTACACAGACTGACACTGTCCAATCAGCGCTGAGAGTGAGATTGTGTAGCGACACGCCCCTTTGACGAGGGGAATGGTAACACCCAGTGTCAATGTATTTATACATTTCTAGGAGGAATAACAGGGGAACGGTACAACGTAGAGCTCTAAGAAAAGATGCTCCGGAATTGTGATTTCATGGGGAATACAATTACTTGTTAATACAGACATGTCAGGAGAGGTGAGAGGTCTTCTTTAAGGCGTTCTGTAAAGATTTTCAAGGATATTGGTATTATCCATATCCCTGAGGATCTAGTTATGGGGGTCATTAGCTTCTACAAATACATCGGTCTTACATAGACTCAGAAATAACTGTGCAGTTTCCAGTTCAGACTAATTGTGCATTAGAATCAGATAAAGACACGTAATTATGGCCTGATCTGGGAGGTTTTAATAAGTCCACACATTGCAGTGTCTTCAGACTTTATCTGTTCTCATTAGAACTGCCGGAGAACGTAACGTTCCTGTCTGCCCAATTACATCTCCATGTGCGGACCCCTCCAGGCTGCGAGCCCTTGTTCTGGGGGTCTCCTACTTCTGTATCATCGCCCTCCTAATATAAATTTCATAATCCGCCGTGATAAGACAAGAGGCACCGGGGCATGGATAATGCAATGTGATAGCCCGCCTCTGCTGCGCACCTCCAGGGGTCTTCCCTATGTCATTAAATAAGAGGGTGGAGTGCCCTCCGTGGGGGCGCACAGCGTGGCCTGTATTAACAATCTATGATAGTCCAACAGCGATCAGCGGCGCCTTCCTAGGCTACTGCATAATAAGTATTTGCTGCTGACTGCATGAATAATGAAGGTAAATGTCTGCGGAACTGCAAGAAAACGGTGAAGAATAACGGCAGCAGAGCAAGACATCGGGTCAAGATCAAAAAGACCCCAACCCCCTCGTTTATTGAGGGTCCCGCAGTTATCTGATAATCTTCTTTTTCTCACTGTAGGATTAACTACTTATGATTTATAATCATTCTGTACTTACAGTAAAGGAAATACGTTCTTCCTGGTACTAATTTCCTGCTGAGCAGAGCTGCAGTGTAAAGAATGAGGGATGGCAAAGCAGCAGCCGGAGCCCTGGAGATACAGGAGGTGGATTTCAGACTACTTCAAACTCCAATAGACAATGCAGCTAAGCTGGAGTCACTGATCATAGCTGTGCTCTAATGCAGCAGAGCTGCAGTGTAAAGCAGGGAGCAAGGTCAGAACAGAAACGTTAGACTCTGAATGGAAAAGTGAAAAATTTTAGTGTAGCCCGGACTCCAATAGACAATGCTAAAAAGTTGGAGTCACTGACTATTGCTGTGCCCAAATGCAGCAGAGCTGTAGTGTAAAGTATGGAGGAGTGCCAGAACAGCTGCTTGAGAATCTGATGGGACAGGGGGTGGTTTTTAGACTCAGTAGCTTTACCCCTGTAGCTTAAGCTGCAACCTGTAACCACCCTGCTGTTGTGAATTATACCAACCAACATGCTCTCACAGGCTGGGAGTAGTAGTTTGACAACAGCCCGAGAGCCACGTACTGCAAACGAGTAAATACGTGTCAAGCTGAAATGTTGTGCAATATAATATGCAAATTTTCCTCCCCTTATAACAAACTTATTTACTGATGGAATTAAACATTAGAAATATGTAAATGCTGGAGGAGATTAAAAAGTGACTTTCCGAGAGATTAAAGGGAAATCCGCCGGCAAATCATAAAGTCTCCATATCCAGAGTTAATACCACGATGAGTCGCAAACTAGATAGATAGATAGATAGATAGATAGATAGATAGATAGATAGATAGATAGATATGAGAGATAGATAGATAGATAGATAGATAGATAGATAGATAGATAGATAGATAGATAGATAGATAGATAGATAGATAGATAGATAGATAGATAGATAGATAGATAGATAGATAGATAGATATTAGATAATGAGATAGATAGATAGATAGATAGATAGATAGATAGATAGATAGATAGATAGATAGATAGATAGATAGATAGATAGATAGATAGATAGATAGATATGAGATAGATAGATATGAGATAGATAGATATGAGATAGATAGATAGAGATAGATATGAGATAGATAGATATGAGATAGATAGATAGATAGATAGATAGATAGATAGATAGATAGATAGATAGATAGATAGATAGATAGATAGATAGATAGATAGATAGATATGAGATAGATAGATAGATAGATAGATATGAGATAGATAGATAGATAGATAGATAGATAGATAGATAGATAGATAGATATGAGATAGATAGATAGATAGATATGAGATAGATAGATAGATGATAGATAGATAGATAGATAGATAGATAGATAGATAGATAGATAGATAGATAGATAGATAGATAGATAGATAGATAGATAGATAGATATGAGATAGATAGATAGATAGATAGATAGATAGATAGATAGATATGAGATAGATAGATAGATATGAGATAGATAGATAGATGATAGATAGATAGATAGATAGATAGATAGATAGATAGATAGATAGATAGATAGATAGATAGATAGATAGATAGATAGATAGATAGATAGATAGATAGATAGATATGAGATAGATAGATAGATAGATAGATATGAGATAGATAGATAGATAGATAGATAGATAGATAGATAGATAGATAGATAGATAGATAGATAGATAGATAGATATGAGATAGATAGATAGATAGATAGATAGATAGATAGATAGATAGATAGATAGATAGATAGATAGATAGATAGATAGATAGATAGATAGATAGATATGAGATAGATATGAGATAGATATGAGATAGATAGATAGATAGATAGATAGATAGATAGATAGATAGATAGATAGATAGATAGATAGATAGATAGATAGATAGATAGATAGATAGATAGATAGATAGATAGATAGATATGAGATAGATATGAGATAGATGATAGATAGATAGATAGATAGATAGATAGATAGATAGATAGATAGATAGATAGATAGATAGATAGATAGATAGATAGATAGATAGATAGATAGATAGATAGATAGATATGAGATAGATAGATAGATAGATAGATATGAGATAGATAGATAGATAGATAGATAGATAGATAGATAGATAGATAGATAGATAGATAGATATGAGATAGATAGATAGATGATAGATAGATAGATAGATAGATAGATAGATAGATAGATAGATAGATAGATAGATAGATAGATAGATAGATAGATAGATATGAGATAGATAGATATGAGATAGATAGATAGATATGAGATAGATAGATATGAGATAGATAGATAGATAGATAGATAGATAGATAGATAGATAGATAGATAGATAGATAGATAGATAGATAGATAGATATGAGATAGATAGATAGATGATAGATAGATAGATAGATAGATAGATAGATAGATAGATAGATAGATAGATAGATAGATAGATAGATAGATAGATAGATAGATAGATATGAGATAGATAGATATGAGATAGATAGATAGATAGATAGATAGATGGATAGATATTAGATAGATAGATAGATGGATGGATAGATATGAGATAGATAGATATGAGATAGATAGATAGATAGATAGATAGATAGATAGATAGATAGATAGATAGATAGATAGATAGATAGATAGATAGATAGATAGATAGATAGATAGATAGATAGATAGATATGAGATAGATAGATAGATGATAGATGATAGATAGATAGATAGATAGATAGATAGATAGATAGATAGATAGATAGATAGATAGATAGATAGATAGATAGATAGATAGATAGATAGATAGATAGATAGATAGATAGATAGATATGAGATAGATAGATATGAGATAGATAGATAGATAGATAGATAGATAGATAGATAGATAGATAGATAGATAGATAGATAGATAGATAGATAGATAGATAGATAGATAGATAGGAGATAGATATGAGATAGATAGATAGATATGAGATAGATAGATAGATGATAGATAGATAGATAGATAGATAGATAGATAGATAGATAGATAGATAGATAGATAGATAGATAGATAGATAGATAGATAGATAGATAGATAGATAGATAGATAGATAGATAATGAGATAGATAGATATGAGAGATAGATAGATAGATAGATAGATAGATAGATAGATAGATAGATAGATAGATAGATAGATAGATAGATAGATAGATAGATAGATAGATAGATAGATAGATAGATAGATAGATAGATAGATAGATAGATATGAGATAGATAGATATGAGATAGATATGAGATAGATGATAGATAGATAGATAGATAGATAGATAGATAGATAGATAGATAGATAGATAGATAGATAGATAGATAGATAGATAGATAGATAGATAGATAGATAGATAGATATGAGATAGATAGATAGATAGATAGATATGAGATAGATAGATAGATAGATATGAGATAGATAGATAGATAGATAGATAGATAGATAGATAGATAGATAGATAGATAGATAGATAGATAGATAGATAGATAGATAGATAGATAGCCACCTACTGCCGCTGTATGTTGCTGTATGCTGCCGCTACAGACTGAGCGCCCACAACCTGCTCATCGAATCCGGGCGCCACAGACAGACCTACAAGCCCAGGGAGAGCCGACTGTGCCAACAGTGCGACCAGGAGGCCGTGGAGGATGAGACCCACTTCCTGCTACACTGCTCCAAATACTCAGCAGTGAGGGACACTCACTTCAGGAGACTCTCTGATCTCTTACCGGACTTCAGCTCCATGGAAGAGGAAGAGAAACTCTACATCCTGCTGGGTGAAGAGGAAACCACAGTGGGCACAGCGGCACAATATGTCACTGCATGCCATAAACTGAGAGAGACATGATATGCCATGGACTTGTATAACCCCGACCCTAGATATGTCCCTATCCCCCAATCCCTCAGTCCCTATCCCTCATTCCCTTACTTCTTACTTGCTTTGGCAATGCTAATATGTATTTGGTCCTGCCAATAAAGCTTCTTTGAATTGAAATTGAATTGAATTGAATTGATAGATAGATATGAGATAGATAGATAGATAGATATGAGATAGATAGATAGATAGATATGAGATAGATAGATAGATAGATACATAGATAGATAGATAGATAGATAGATAGATACATAGATAGATAGATAGATAGATAGATAGATAGATAGATAGATAGATAGATAGATAGATAGATAGATAGATAGATAGATAGATAGATAGATAGATAGATAGATAGATAGATAGATAGATACATAGATAGATACATAGATAGATAGATACATAGATAGATAGATAGATAGATAGATAGATAGATAGATAGATATGAGATAGATAGATAGATAGATAGATAGATAGATAGATAGATAGATAGATAGATAGATAGATAGATAGATAGATAGATAGATAGATAGATATGAGATAGATAGATAGATAGATAGATAGATAGATAGATAGATAGATAGATAGATAGATAGATAGATAGATAGATAGATAGATAGATAGATAGATATGAGATAGATAGAGATAGATAGATAGATAGATAGATAGATAGATAGATAGATAGATAGATAGATAGATAGATAGATAGATAGATAGATAGATAGATAGATAGATATGAGATAGATAGATAGATAGATAGATAGATAGATAGATAGATAGATAGATAGATAGATAGATAGATAGATAGATAGATAGATAGATAGATAGATAGATAGATAGATATGAGATAGATAGATAGATAGATAGATAGATAGATAGATAGATAGATAGATAGATAGATAGATAGATAGATAGATATGAGATAGATAGATAGATAGATAGATAGATAGATAGATAGATAGATAGATAGATAGATAGATAGATAGATAGATAGATATGAGATAGATAGATAGATAGATAGAAGATAGATAGATATGAGATAGATAGATAGATAGATAGATATGAGATAGATAGATAGATAGATAGATAGATAGATAGATAGATAGATAGATAGATAGATAGATAGATAGATAGACAGACAGATAGATAGATAATTGCTGCTACTGTAATACGCTGTAGAATATTGACACGTAGAGTAAACACTGCGGAATTTCCGTCCGGATTTTCTGAGATGTTGGGCATTATGTGCCAATAAACACCGCCCCCCCCCCCCTGCCTATCGTTCTACTAAAAACAGCCAGGCCGGTGGCACATGATTTCCTTCCATCTGCATAGTGACAGTCCTGTATAGTTCTCTGCTACTTGTGGATCCTCACAGCTGTCGGGGCATGCTGAGAGTTGTAGTTTCACAACAGTTGGGGAGCCAATAGAAATGTATTAGTACATTTGATTGAGAGAAATAATGAACTTTTTTTAATCCTAGGTCATAGATGGATGTCTATGCAGAGGGGCTGCGTTTCTTTGTAGGGGGCCCAACACCCTTTGGCACCCTCGTGAATTTTCACCGCCGGTAATTTTGAAGGTCGAGTTCGTGGTAGAGCAGCATTGAAGCATCTATCGCGAGCACCGTGTTGAAAAATTTCAGCAATGAAAATTCACAAGTGCTGCAGAAGACATACCAAGCAACATTTAAATCCCAAATTGCGGGACATTTTAAGCCCCGCCCACAGTCCTTTTTGTACAAATTAGCATAAACCCTTGTTGTCCAGATTGCGGGGACAATCCGACTAAAGTTGCAAAAAAAGGGTGTTTTTTTCTTCCATTTTGCCTGTGTGTCAGTGTTTACTGCAGATCTGACATTCTGTTCATGAATCAGGAGGCTCGGGATGAACATAACTATACTGTTTGACATTGTGCTGCAGAGCATGGAATTGTGGGAAGACAGAGACGTGACGATATTCACACGTTTCATTACCATCTTATAGTTTGTTTACAGTCTCAACCACAAATGTATTTCCAAAGACAACAAAACTTTCACCCAAGATCCTGGGCATCAGCTGTGCTGGCAGCGGCGCCATGCCTGGAAGCGCTGATGTTTCCTGACGCGTTTTTGGCGGCGAGATGATTTGCTGGAACACAGGTGAACGTTTCTCTCCATGTGTCGCGTCTAATTAATTAGTGATGTTCATTAGTATGCGGCTCTGATCCTGTGTAAAGAAGCGCAAACGACCGGCAGCGCTGAACTGATGTGTAGACAGTACAATGTGCCGCCATCTACAGCTGTGTGTGCTGGGATTTATTAATATTCATTATATTTATCATTTATGCCTTGTAGAATTACTAAAAATACTGAATCTCTCATATAATAGAAGGAAGACCGGGCATAAATACTTAAAAAAAAGATAACATTTGGGCCAGAAGATAGATAGATAGATAGATAGATAGATAGATAGATAGATAGATAGATAGATAGATAGATAGATAGATAGATAGATAGATAGATAGATAGATAGATAGATAGATAGATAGATAGATAGGATAGATAGATAGGATAGATAGATAGATAGATAGATAGATAGATAGATAGATAGATAGATAGATAGATAGATAGATAGATAGATAGATAGATAGATAGATATGAGAGAGATAGATAGATAGATAGATAGATAGATAGATAGATAGATAGATAGATAGATAGATAGATAGATAGATAGATAGATAGATAGATAGATAGATAGATATGAGAGAGATAGATAGATAGATAGATAGATAGATAGATAGATAGATAGATAGATAGATAGATAGATAGATAGATAGATAGATAGATAGATAGATAGATAGATAGATAGATAGATAGATATGAGAGAGATAGATAGATAGATAGATAGATAGATAGATAGATAGATAGATAGATAGATAGATAGATAGATAGATAGATAGATATGAGAGAGATAGATAGATAGATAGATAGATAGATAGATAGATAGATAGATAGATAGATAGATAGATAGATAGATAGATAGATAGATAGATAGATAGATATGAGAGAGTTAGATAGATAGATAGATAGATATGAGAGAGATAGATAGATAGATAGATAGATAGATAGATAGATAGATAGATAGATAGATAGATAGATAGATAGATAGATAGATAGATAGATAGATAGATATGAGATAGATAGATAGATAGATAGATAGATAGATAGATAGATAGATAGATAGATAGATAGATAGATAGATAGATAGATAGAGAGATAGAGAGAGAGATAGATAGATAGATAGATAGATAGATAGATAGATAGATAGATAGATAGATAGATAGATAGATAGATAGATAGATAGATAGATAGATAGATAGATAGAGAGATATGAGATAGATAGATATGAGATAGAGAGATATGAGATAGATAGATAGATAGATAGATAGATAGATAGATAGATAGATAGATAGATAGATAGATAGATAGATAGATAGATATGAGAGAGATAGATAGATAGATAGATAGATAGATAGATATGAGATAGATAGATAGATGATAGATGGTTTTTGACGTGGTTTTTGACGTGGTTTTTGAGGCGGTTTTCCAGGCTGTTTTTGCCGAGGTTTTCACACGCATGAGGCTGGGTTCACACAACCATGTTACGTCCATAATGTACGGAACGTATTTCGGCCGGAAGACCCGGACCGAAGACAGTGCAGGGAGCCGGGCTCCTAGCATCATAGTGATGTACGACGCTAGGAGTCCCTGCCTCTGCGTGGAACTACTGTCCCGTACTGTAATCATGATTACAGTACGGGACAGTTGTCCTGCAGCGAGGCAGGGACTCCTAGCGTCGTACATCACTATGATGCTAGGAGCCCGGCTCCCTGCACTGTCTTCGGTCCGGGTCTTCCGGCTGAAATACGTTCCGTACATTATGGACGTAACATGGTCGTGTGAACCCAGCCTGACATCCTTCTGTCAACGGATCTGTCACCATTGAAATGAATGGTGATGCAAACGGAACTTACTTCACACTTGCCTTTCCGTTGAGGGGTTCCCCTGACTGAAAGCACCGACGGAACCCCTCAGCAGAAACCACGCTGATGTGAACAGGCCCACATTAAAAAAAAAAAAGTATACTTACTTCTTGAATCAATTTCCCAACATCAATGTCCATTCGGTGGTACACCTCTGCTGTCGTCATTTCTGTTCCTGAAATGTTAAAAAAAAATAAAAAAGAGATGACATACATGAACAACTGCATAACAAAATTTAAAAAAAAAAAATAGAAAAAAAAAAATCTAAAAAAAAAAAAAAAAAAATCTAAAAAAAAAAAAAAAAAAATCTAAAAAAAAAAATCTAAAAAAAAAAATGCACAGCTCCATACATGTATAGCATGTATGGAACATAGGAGCAATTGCACTTACTTGTATTCGATTTGGATGCAGGACTTCGGTTTTCTGTATCCCTGAGTTCTGTCCACGATGTTTTTCAGGCTCCACGAGCAGACAGGAAATGACAGCCCCTTGCTGGGCTGGACTAGCAGCAGGAGACGACTCCTGCAAAACACTCGGCAATATACTCGTCAGATAAAACACCTCACTAGTTCGAGGTGTTTTTTGACGTGTCCCCATTGCTTTCAATGCGGTTTTGGACGCGGAAACCGCATCAAGAAGGGTCATGTCCCTTCTTTTTGCCGCAAGGCGTTTTTTTTACTCGCGGTAAAAAAACGCCTCCGTCTCCCATTGAAATCAATGGGAGTCATTTTGGGTCGTTTTTGGCGAGTTTTCCGACGCGTTTTCCGCGTCAAAAAACTCTGTGTGAACAGGGCCATTGAAATCAATGGGAGTCATTTTGGGTCGTTTTTGGCGCGTTTTCCGACGCGTTTTCCGCGTCAAAAAACGTGTCAAAAAACTGCGTGTGAACAGGGCCTTACGGTTTTTGCCGTTTCCTCTGACCGCATTCTGTTAGGTATTTCTGGCTGCTGATCAGGAACTTTCATAACCTGCCGTCTCTTCAGGGTGCGGATGAACTAGTTCCAGGAGTAGAACAATCTCACACTGACTTTATCTATGTTCCAGTAATCAATCACGGATCACCCGGAGGATACGCTGCGCTGCTAAGGAGAGTGAATGTCCCGGATACAGCACAATGGGGGGCACTTATTTATCATAGTGTGGTTGACTTTAGCATTACCTGCTTTCATCCGACATCCTGAGCTGCTAATGGGTAAATCTGATTGGACACCATGGGCTGCACTTTTACCCCGTTATAGAATATTATGGCATATGAAGATAACAGGGGCAGTGTATGACTCGTTACAGTGTATCGGAGCTCGCTCTCTTGTAATGAGCCATGCAATTGTAACAGTAAAGGCCCTTTTACGCAGGACGATTATCGTGCAGACGAGCGTTCATACAATGCTCATTGCCGATAATTTCCCTGTGTAAACAGATCAGCGATCAGCAGATGAACGATCAAACACTCGATCATCCGCTGATCGTATCATTTAAAAAAAGTTAAACATTATCATGGTCGGCAGCGCATCTTGGTGTGGAGACGCGCTGCCGACATGATAATAATGTATGGGGACGAGCGATCGGAGTAACGACCGCTCGTGCCCATCCGTAGCTCCGTGTGGCAGGAACAGATGATCGCCGCTCAACGATGTCTCGTTGATCGGCGCTCGCTGCACCGGCCAATTGTCGGCCGGTGTAAAAAGCCCTTTTCACTGTTACATAATTGATAAGGTTGAAAAAAGACACCGGTCCATCAAATCCAACCTATAATCCTACCCTGTTGATCCGGAGGAAGGTAAAAACCCCCATGAGGTTGATGGCAATTACCCCATTAGGGGAAAACTTCCTCCCCGACTCCAAATATGACAATCCGAATAAATGCCGGGATCCACGTCCCATCTCCAGAATCTCGGACTCATAACCTGTAATATTATATTTATTAAGAAAGACATCAAGGCCCTTCCTGAACTTGTCCAATGAATCAACCATCACCACACGTGGCAGTGAGTTCCATAGTGTGACTGCTCTTACAGTAAAGAATCCTGTCTGTGATGATGGTGAAACCTTCTTTCCTCTAGATGCAGAGGATGCCCCATGTCACGGTTTCAGGCCGGGGTGTAAAAAGATCATTAGAAAGATCTCTGTTCTGTCCAGTTATATATTTGTACATTGTAATTACATCGCCCCTAACTCGTCTATTTTCTAAACTGAACAGCCCCAAGTGTGATAGCCTTTCTTGGTCCTGCAATCCGCCTATTCCCCTAATTACCTTGGTCGCCCTTCTTTGTACCCGTTCTAGTTCCGCCGTGTCCTCCTTATACACAGGTGCCCGAAATTGTACCCAATGCTCCATGTGTGGTCTGACTAGTGATTTGTATAGAGGAATAACTATGTTCTTGTCATGGGAATCTTTGCCTCTTTTGATGCATCCCATCATTTTATGTGCCTTGGCAGCAGCTGCCTGGCACTGGTTGCTAAAGGTAAAAGTCCTGTCCACCAACATCCCCAGATCTTTTTCAGGAGAAGTTTCCCCCAGTGATTTACCATTTAATGCAGGATTGTAGAATTTGGCCCAGGGCATGACCTTCCATTTATCCACATTAAACTTAATTTGCCATTTCTCTGCCCAAAACTCCAGCTTCCCAAAATCCCTCTGTAGTATTACATTATCCTCCTCTGTGTTTATTAGTATCAGCTGTAAATACTGACATTATACTCTGTATACCCTCTACAAGGTCATTAATAAACAGATTAAAAAGAAGAGGGCCCAATACTGCCCCCTGTGGAACCGCACTTGGAACTGTGACCCACTCTGAGGATGTACCATTAATAACCATTAAAGGGGCATGGTTCACAGGTTACCAATTGTGTTCCCATTCACTGCCAACAAGCAAAGATCTTGAAAATAGTGAGGAAATGAAATACAAAGCATATTATAAATTTTTAAATATAGGATTATAAGCATTTGGACTTCAATGTTCAATCATTTAGTTTTTTTAAATAAAACAAATTTGTGCTTATTTCTTTATAGTGTGTGGAGCTAAATTTTCCTGACACAGAGCTCCAAAACTTCTTCATAGACATGGAGTTAAATGATAAAAATCATGTCTGCCAGATTCCGCCACTAGGGGGAGCTTACTGCATACAAATTCAACTCAATAATAACAGAGTATGCAGTACGCTCCTGAGCTCCCTCTGGTGGTATCTGCAGGTAGACAGAATGTTATCATGTAATTCTATGACTATGCAGGGGATTTGGAGCTCTGTATCACAAAAATGGCGCTCTGACTACTAAACAAATATATTATGAAACTAATCAGTACAGAACGTTGGACCAAAAAAACGACATCATAACAAAATGTGGAGATTCCCTTTAATTTGGATTCGAACAGAGGATAGAGTTTAATAATGTACAATATAAACTTCGCCAAAGTGTCAGTGATCCACTTCTTTATTCTACTCTCGTGGGAATGATTTCTGTCTTGACATGTAGACCAAACCATCCTCAATCACAAAGCTCATTTACACGTTCTCAGCAGTGCGGGAGGAATCATAGCGCCCCCTCAGATCCCCCTCTAGAGAAGACAGACGTCCCCCGTCTCAGCTCCAATTAATCTTCAGCCACAGCTGGACTCTAGATACCAATTAGAAAACCATGAACCTATAAGAAGCTACGTGCTAATAAAACCCGCGACAATTCGTATCATAAGGGGACGCTGTGCGCGCAGCGAAACTCCTAAGGACTTAACTAGACTTTGTCATCCGTCTTTCAAGAAAAATCTGTGAATTAATATTGTAATTTATAATTAGTTTGCAATGTACGTCAAATAATTTGTACACAAAGTCATAAAGCAATAAAGGGCCGATGCCGCCTTAATAAAACTGGTGCACCCTAAATATTCAGTAGGGCCCCTCCCCCACCCAGACTCCTAAGGCGGGATTCACACGACCGGGTCCCGCCCGAGCCCGAGTATCGGCCGGTAAAATCGGTCATTTTGCCCGGCCGATTTGCATAAAGTTTTGCATTCGTTCCGGGCTGGGCAGATCTGGACAGTGACATCAGCAGCAACTCCTGAAGGGGAATCCCCATGTGTTCGGGGATTCCGCTTCAGGAGTTTCCCCTGATGTCACTGCCCAGATATGGACAGAGACATCAAGCGCTCAGTCCAGGAGCGGAATCCCTGAAAACACGGGGATTCCGCTCCTTCAGGGAGCTAAAGTGGGGCTAGCACATAGCAGAGCGGGGAGATACCTCCCCGCTCTGCTATAGTGGCATCGCTGCAGTAGTAGCAGCCGCAGCAGCAGCTGCTGCTAGCGGCGCCATCGAAGGTGTCGCCGGGCCAGGGCGCTTTTAACAAGCAGAAGAAGGGAGCCAGCGCAGCGCTCCTTTCCACCTGCTGTACACCCCGGCCCTGCCACACAGTGTACAGCGATGCCATTCGTCCGAATGGCATCAACTCCTCCTCCTCACATGCACTCTGCGCTGTGAGGAGGAGGAGATAGAGCGCAAGCGACGGAAAACCCGGCCATCACTCGGGACACATTCCAGTGATGGCCGTGTATTACCCGGCCCCATAGACTTCTATTGGAGCCGGGCGGCCGGGTGCCTGGCCGAAAATAGAGCAGGTCCTATTTTTTGACGGCCGTCAAAAAATCGGTCGTGTGAATAGCCCCATTAGGGGTCTATTATTCCTAATGCAGCCGGGTGCCGGCCGATTTATGAACGGCCGGCACCCGGCCGGGAAACCCTGTCGTGTGAATGAGGCCTAAGGGATCAGCCTCCAGAGAGGTCTGTTCAAATTAGGCCTTTAAGAAGTTGCCCTATACTGGTGGGTACAGATGCCCCCACAAGACGGTCCTCCAAACTTCTGGGTTTGATACATAAGAAAGTCAAACCTAATAATTTACAGCTGACTTCAAAACTGATTTTACCTGCACTGATACATTGTAGCAAACTCTCAAGACAGGAGAGATAATTGTGCTGCTGATGTTTTAACCTCATAGCGGACTGTCTTAACTGGATACAATTGTAACAAACCATCAGCTCTGAGAATTATTAGGTCTGTACAGTTTTTATTCTCTGGGTGTTGAGAAAAATGTTTCCATTCACTGACAGCAGGCAGAGATTTAAAAAGTCTTGACAAAATGAAACATAAAGTTTATTAAAAAGTCCTACAACTTTTCATTAAATAGTTATTAAAGGGGTAGTTCTATCTGGGTAACCATTTACCGAATGCTCCAATTAGGGTAGATGGGCGTAATAGATAGGGAACGGTCACCCCCCCCCCCCCCCTGTATGATCCAGAGAAGAGAGTCGCTGCAAAGAATGTCTCCCACCTTTGTGGACTCATACATTACATGGTCACCCAGTAGTTGAAGGGACTCTGTGTAATACTAGATTTGGCCAGCAGTGGCCGCTGCAGGGAAAATGAGCGGTCCTGTGGATCTGTGATTGCTGGGGATTAGAAAAGTCGGATATGAACAGGTGATTGCTAGGTCAGCTTTATTCTTAGTAGGGATTTGTCCAGATAGAACAATCCCTTTAAGATTTATTTATATCAGACATGAAGACCCATAATACACCGCAATCTTGTACATTGGGAGCCCAGTGCCGGTACCAGTCATGGATGTTTGTTGCAAACAAAGCAATTTCTCCAACACATCTAAAAACAAATTAGACTGAAAATGATCTCCCGGAGGTTTCGGAGAGGGATTGAGAGGACAGCAGAGGAACGTGCCGAAATATTGCATCCATCTCCTATGCAAATACAATTCTACCATGAGACTCCACTTCACTCTTCAATGACTGCTCAAATATTCATCACAGGGAGAAGAGCAGCGATGTCCGCCAGCAAACAGAGGAGATATAGTGAATGAGTTATCACTGTACCTGGAGGGGGAACTCCGCCTATATTTACTCATGCCCATTATTTCTCCATGTAAGGAATTACCATTATCCCTGAGGTTTAACTGCCCCAAAAAAATATTCTCATGTTTGATTTCTGCAAGAAGCCATTCATTAGCAATCTGCAGCATATTCTATTATAATAGACCCAGGGTAATGGTATTTAATGTGTGATGGACAGAAAGAAGCCTGAATATTGAGATATTTTTTTCTTTATTGGTGGGGAAGCGAAAACTTTGGCTATTCAGTAATTGCACCCAATATATAATAACAGGATTCAAAACGATAAAAAAAATATATATAAACTACAATAATACTGCCCCCTACATACAAGAATATAACTACTATAATACTGCTCCTATATACAAGAATATAACTACTATAATACTGCCTCCTATATACAAGAATATAACTACTATAATACTGCCTCCTATATACAAGAATATAACTACTATAATACTGCCCCCTATATACAAGAATATAACTACTCTAATACTGCCCTCTATATACAAGAATATAACTACTATAATACTGCCCCTATATACAAGAATATAACTACTATAATACTGCTCCTATATACAAGAATATAACTACTATAATACTGCCTCCTATATACAAGAATATAACTACTATAATACTGCCTCCTATATACAAGAATATAACTACTATAATACTGCCCCCTATATACAAGAATATAACTACTATAATACTGCCCTCTATATACAAGAATATAACTACTATAATACTGCCCCTATATACAAGAATATAACTACTATAATACTGCTCCTATATACAAGAATATAACTACTATAATACTGCTCCCTATATACAAGAATATAACTACTATAATACTGCCCCTATATACAAGAATATAACTACTATAATCCTGCTCTTATATACAAGAATATAACTACTATAATACTGCCTCCTATATACAAGAATATAACTACTATAATACTGCTCCTATATACGAGAATATAACTACAATAATACTGCTCCTATATACAAGAATATAACTACTATAATACTGCCCCTATATACAAGAATATAACTACTATAATACTGCCCCTATATACAAGAATATAACTACTATAATACTGCTCCTATATACAAGAATATAACTACTATAATACTGCTCCTATATACAAGAATATAACTACTATAATACTGCCCCTATATACAAGAATATAACTACTATAATACTGCCCCTATATACAAGAATATAACTACAATAATACTGCTCCTATATACAAGAATATAACTACTATAATACTGCCCCTATATACAAGAATATAACTACTATAATACTGCTTCTATATACAAGAATATAACTACTATAATACTGCCCCTATATACAAGACTATAACTACTATAATACTGCTCCTATATACAAGAATATAACTACTATAATACTGCTCCTATATACAAGAATATAACTACTATAAACTGCCCCTATATACAAGAATACAACTACTATAATACTGCCCCTATATACAAGAATATAACTACTATAATACTGCCCCTATATACAAGACTATAACTACTATAATACTGCTCCTATATACAAGAATATAACTACTATAATACTGCTCCTATATACAAGAATATAACTACTATAATACTGCCCCTATATACAATAATATAACTACTATAATACTGCTCCCTATATACAGGAATATAACTACTATAAGGGCGGGTTCACACGTGGCGGAATTTCACTTAAATTCCGCTGCGGACACTCCGCAGCGTTAATCCGCAGCGGTGCCGTTTGTCCATTGACTTACACTTTAATTTAGCAGTGTTCGTTTAGACGAGGCGTAAAATTCCGCTGCGGAGCATAGGCTGCGGAGCGGAATTTGGTGTCCGCAGCATGCTCTGTCTGTTGCGGAGCAGTGGCGGACTCATGGCGGAATTTCTCCATTGACTTCAATGGAGAGTCAAAATTCCGCAATGAAGTCCGCAGATCTTATGTGTGCTGCGGAGCGTATTGTTTTTACTACCATGACATTTCTTCATTCTGGCTGGACCTATGTATTTCTAGGTCTACAGCCAGACTGAGGAAGTCAATGGGGCTCCCGTAATGACGGGAGCGTTGCTAGGAGACGTCTGTAAATAGTCACTGTCCAGGGTGCTGAAAGAGTTAAGCGATCGGCAGTAACTGTTTCTGCACCCGGGACAGTGACTACCGATCTCAATATACATGTATCTGTAAAAAACATATAAGTTCATACTTACCGAGAACTCCCTGCTTCTGTCTCCAGTCCAGCCTCCCAGGATGACGTTTCAGTCTAAGTGACGGCTGCAGCCAATCACAGGCCAAGCACAGGCTGCAGCGGTCACATGGACTGGTGCGTCATCCAGGGAGGTCGGGCTGGATGCCGAAAGAGGGACGCGTCACCAAGACAACGGCCGGTAAGTATGAAATTCTTTTACTTTCCCTAGGGAAAGTGCTGTCCCTTCTCTCTATCCTGCACTGATAGGGAGAAGGGAAGCACTTTTCCCGCAGTCCGCAGCAGCTAGTCCGCATCAATTTTCTGCACATTTTGTGCAGATCCGCAGCAGAATCTGCAACGCAGATTCTGTGCGGCATTGATGCGGACAGTTGCGGAGGAATTCCGCCACGTCTGGCCGTGCCCTAATACTGCCCCCTATATACAAGAATATAACTACTATAATACTACCCCCTATATACAAGAATATAACTACTATTATACTGCCTCCTGTATACAAGAATATAACTACTATAATACTGCTCCCTATATACAAGAATATAACTACTATAATACTGCCCCCATATACAAGAATATAACTACTATAATACTGCCCCCTATATACAAGAATATAACTACTATAATACTGCCTCCTATATACAAGAATATAACTACTATAATACTGCCCCCATATACAAGAATATAGCTACTATAATACTGCCCTCTATATACAAGAATATAACTACTATAATACTGCCCCCTATATACAAGAATATAACTACTATAATACTGCCCCCTATATACAAGAATATAACTACTATAATACTGCCCCCTATATACAAGATATAACAACTATAATACTGCCCCCTATATACAAGAATATACCTACTATAATACTGCTCCTATATACAAGAATATAACTACTATAATACTGCTCCTATATACAGGAATATAACTACTATAATACTGACGCCTATATACAAGAATATAACTACTATAATACTGCCCCTATATACAAGAATATAACTACTACAATACTGCCCCCTATATACAAGAATATAACTACTATAATACTGCCCCTATATACAAGAAAATAACTACTAGAATACTGCCCCCTATATACAAGAATATAACTACTATAATACTGCCCCTATATACAAGAATATAACTACTATAATACTGCTCCTATATACAAGAATATAACTACTATAATACTGCCCCCTATATACAAGAATATAACTACTATAATACTGCCCCCTATATACAAGAATATAACTACTACAATACCGCCCCCTATATACAAGAATATAACTTCTATAATACTGCCCCTATATACAAGAATATAACTACTATAATACTGCTCCTATATACAAGAATATAACTACTATAATACTGCCCCCTATATACAAGAATATAACTACTATAATACTGCCCCCTATATACAAGAATATAACTACTACAATACCGCCCCCTATATACAAGAATATAACTACTATAATACTGCCCCTATATACAAGAATATACCTACTATAATACTGCCCCCTATATCTAAGAATATAACTACTATAATACTGCCACTATATACAAGAATATAATTACTATAATACTACCCCCTATATACAACAATATAACTACTATAATACTCCCCCTATATACAAGAATATAACTACTATAATACTGCCCCTATATACAAGAATATAATTACTATAATACTGCCCCTATATACAAGAATATAACTACTACAATACTGCCCCCTATATACAAGAATATAACTACTATAATACTGCCCCCTATATACAAGAATATAACTACTATAATACTGCCCCTATATACAAGAATATAACTACTATAATACTGCTTCTATATACAAGAATATAACTACTATAATACTGCTCCTATATACAAGAATATAACTACTATAATACTGCCCCTATATACAAGAATATATCTACTATAATACTGCCCCCTATATATACAAGAATATAACTACTATAATACTGCCCCTATATGCAAGAATATAACTACTATAATACTGCCCCCTATATATACAAGAATATAACTACTATAATACTGTCCCCTATATACAAGAATATAACTACTATAATACTGCTCCCTATATACAAGAATATAACTACTATAATACTGCTCCTATATACAAGAATATAACTACTATAATACTGCTCCTATATGCAAGAATATAACTACTATAATACTGCCCCCTATGTGTAACAATATAACTGCTATTATTATTGTGTGTTTGCTGTTTTCATTGTCTTTGTACTGTGGTATAATAACATTTGCTTCCTCCGTACCTTCGCATTGTTTGCTATTCCTCCCTGATCTGAATACTAGAAGACGAGTTTCCTTTGTTCCTTGTGAATATTCCACTTTTACTTTGTTTCTTGGTTATTTTTGATTCTAGGGTCAGGCTTCAGGAGGATTCTGAGCTGAGCCCGGAGATAAGAGAAGGATCTGCCATCCTGACAGATGTAAGCGCTGCCGTTTCTGTCTCGGGATTAGTCTCTGTACAGAGGAGGCGTCTTCTGTGGATATTCCCGTATCCCCTTAAATCTGTATTAATACTGTACACAGCTGCTTTACATTTGTTTACAGGCAGGTTCATTGCAGGGCCCGGTTTCGAGGGGATAGCCCAATTTTTTTAAGTTGTTTGTTAGGTAGATAACTTGCATGTTCGCGAAAAATTCCGTGAAAAATGATGTCTTTATTCTTTAAATCTGTGCATACGGCTTTCAGCGTCTCGTGTTTCTATGCTATGTACATAATTTACTATTTTTGTGTATGCTGCGCACCGTTTACCATTGGAGTTGGAGGGCTGGCGGTCCGTCATACGCGGCTGCGCCAACAGTAATTGTGATCACTTTAGGATGTGCTCGATGCCAATGCAGCCCCACGAGGGGCACATCCAATCGAAGTTTCGCGAAGGTGGGTCAGGCTGTGGTAGGAGGGGCCTCCCTGTGACCCATAGCAGCATTGCTGGGTGGAGCTGACCGTCACTTAGGGCGTAGCCCAACCCTGGAGGACCATTTGTCATACTTCACCGTCACTACCCCGACTGCGCTAGTTACGTCATGTGTTCACTATTGTTATACGACCTCACGAAATCATACTCATGTAAAAGTAGAGCGCTGTTAGGTAAGAATGAAAAATTATGCAACTTCCTAATATAGTTTTCAAGATCTCTGCTTGCTGTCAGCTGCTTGATACCTTTATTGCTTACATTTTAGTAGTTTAGAACCTGTCTGGATCATGCCAAGCTGACACAGTCCTAATTCATTTTCAACTTCTAACCATTTTGATAATATCTACTTGCTGTCAGTGAATGGGAACATTCTTGTTTATTATCAAAATCCCACTATAGAGCCCAAAAATCCTTAATGAGGCAAAACTCTACTTAAAATTAACTTCAAGGGTTTCTCCAGTGTTAGGGAAAGCAATCTCTATCACTTTCTAATAGACATTTAGTTACTATTTAAAAAAAATTCTGCTTGCTGTCAGTGAATAAGAACATTCTTATCTCTAACTAAAGTCTCAAAACCTGTACAGAATACAGAAGGATTGTTACAATTGTATCCAGTCTGGACAATACTCTATGAACTGGACTCCAGACTGATACATTTTACCTGCACTGATACATTGTAACAAACAGGACAGAAGAAAGGTTGGTGCTGCTGATGTGTTTACCTCACAGAAGAGACTGTCTACACTGTGTACAATTGTAACAAATTATCAGCTGTGAAAAGTATTCGATCTGCACATGTTTTAAGCCTCTGGATAAAAACTATTTTGTTCTGATTCACTGACAGCAATCATGCAATTTGTGTTTAGATTTCTTACTGTGATACACTGTAACAAGCCATAAACCTGTGTCAATTGGCCACGATCAGTTTATACCATTCACTGACGGTAAGCAGAGATCTTGAAATTATAAAGTAATTGAAAAACAGAGTATATTAGATTGTAGAACATTTTTTATTATACAATTATGTTGCGTTTTTTGTGCTGTTGATGCATTTTTGTCTCTATCGGGGGATTTTGGTGTTGGGAATATATACAGGGGAGTCCGGCGATGATGATTCTCCGACATAGACCTGTAACGGGGGGGGGGGGGGTATAATTCCTGTAATTTGTATGAACCACTTGTAAGGCCTTTCTTCAAGCTCTTTTCATGGAGAGATTGTGCAGAAGACGACGACGAGTCTGGAATTGATTTCGGCTTCTCTACTTGTAAACGTTCACATATCAGGTTTATCCTTCGCCTGGAGCCACTTTTATTGTCCTGTAAGTGTTGAAACATTGAAAAAATCGCAGCGGCGGCAGCGGCTCAGGAAGAGGACTCTGATTTTCTTTCATTTGCTGCGGCAGAAGAAACACGGACGGGGTGGGGGGGGGGTAGTCAGTAGTTCAGGGATCATTGAATCCTATAAGACGACGCATGTAAAGTCCAACCCAACGTCACCGACTATAGGAAGTCCTAGGAGAAGACCACACGTCGTAATAGATTCAGTCCATTATGTCTTTTTCTGCTGTTATCACAGGTACAGGTAGGGGGCAGAGCAGGCAGTTGCACTTGGGCCCTAGTTCCTGGAAGGACCACAATGGCCCCTGTGTCAGCGCATCCTGTTAGTCAGAAAATCCCTTCAAAGTGTAAATATCTTTACAAGAGGAAATCCCAATCCCCCATTAGGCAACTGTTGATATAATCCGATCAGCCATAACATTATAACCAGTGACGGGGGAAGTGAAGAACATTGATGAGCTGGTTATAATGGTGCCTGACAAGGGGGGGGGGGGGTATATTAGGATCAGGTGATCGGTCAGTTCTTGAAGTTCTTGTTGGAAACAGGAAAAATGGAGAAGTGTAAAGATCTGAGCGACTGTGGCGAGGGACAAATTGTGATGTGTAGACGAATGGGTCAGAACATCTCCAAAACGGACGTTTTTTTTGGTGTTCCCGGTCTTGTGAGTTGTTCCCGGTCTTGTGGAGTGTTCTTGGTCTTGTGGAGTGTTCCTGGTCTTGTGGGGTGTTCCCGATCTTGAGGGTTGTTCCCGGTCTTGGAGTGTTCCCGGTCTTGTGGGGTGTTCCCGGTCTTGTAGGTTGTTCCCGGTCTTGTGGGTTGTTCCCGGTCTTGTGGGGTGTTCCCGGTCTTGTAGGTTGTTCCCGGTCTTGTGGGTTGTTCCCGGTCTTGTGGGGTGTTCCCGGTCTTGTGGGGTGTTCCCGGTCTTGTGGGGTGTTCCCGGCCTTGTGGGGTGTTCCCGGTCTTGTGGGGTGTTCCCGGTCTTGTGGGGTGTTCCCGGTCTTGTGGGGTGTTCCCGGTCTTGTAGGTTGTTCCCGGTCTTGTGGGGTGTTCCCGGTCTTGTGGGGTGTTCCCGGTCTTGTGGGGTGTTCCCGGTCTTGTGGGGTGTTCCCGGTCTTGTGGGGTGTTCCCGGTATGCAGTGGTTAGTACCCACTGAAAGTGCTCCAAGGTAGAGCAACCGGTGGCAGAATCAGGGGCATCCAAGTCTCATTGATGTGCGGGGGGGGGGGAAGGCTAGTCAATCTGGTCCGGGCCCACAGAAGATCTACTGTAGCACAAATTGCTGAAAAAGTTACCACTGACTATGATAGAAAGATGCAGGACACGCAGAACATCGCAGCTCGCTGTATATGGGGCCGTGTAGCGCTCATCCTGACCCCTGTTCACTGCCGATAGCGCCTACAATGGACATATGATCATCAGAACTGGAGTAATGGAAGGAGGCGCCTGGTCTGATGAATCACGTGTTACGTCACGTGGACGGCCGGGTGCGTGTGTGTCGTTTACATGGGGAAGAGATGACACCAGGATGCATTATGGGAAGACAAGCCGGCGGGGGCAGTGTGATGATCTGGACAATGTTCTGCTGGGAAACCTTGTGTCCTGACATGGAATGATGAGGAACACGACAAAGACTTCAATATGTCGTCTCTAAATTCCCCAGATCTCAAGCCGATCGATCACCTGTGGGATGTGCCGGAAAAACAAGTCCGATCCCGGGAGGCCGCGCCTCACACCTTACAGGATTTACAGGATCTGCTGCTGACGACTTGTGCCGGAGACCACAGGAACCGTCAGACGTCTTGTATCGTCCATGCCTCGGAGGGTCTGAGCTGTACAGGGGCACGAGGGCGACTACACAATATGAGGGAGGTGGTTCTAATGTTATGGCTGATCATGTATATTGATACTAGTAGTACAGCCAGAACTTGTGTGTTTATCTTATATTTTTGGGGTTTTCCATCCTGGCTCTGTATTTCTTTTCCTTACTTTCATTCTAAATGGAAACGCTCTTCTTGGTGTTATATTTTCCCAGTTTACCAAACATCCCATAGTGCTGTATATAGCATTCAGATGACAGATCTGTTCCCCCTCCCCTCTCACAGCATGCAGTGTCACAGAAACGCAGGGAAAAGCTGCAGCTGCATCCCCCTCCTCTCCCTCTTCCCTGTTTACTGTTTTACACTAGGTGGTTTTTCTTGCTGATTGAAGAGGTTTGTGAACATTTACATAGAACTACAGGCTGCTGGGAGGAGAGGAAGATGTCACTTCACCCTAATAAGATATATTACAATGTTTCATATATTCCCTGCTACTTTCTAGCCACATTGACAAGACACAAGGTTACACTTTTCTTCACAGCTGATACACGGACTTCAGTAGATTCTGCCTATTACTTAGACACAAGACGTTTCTAGGACAAGTTTCAGCAATGTTTTCTCTTTAGATAATGGGATTCTGTCTCTGTACTGAGTGGCACTAAAGAATTCTGCCAACATGTGTATAATTAGCCATTACCAGGGTAGCCCGGCCGCCTCTACCAGTGGCCTCCTCTATAATTATGTCTTTCGGAAAGCTTTAGTTAGTGGCATAATTTATGCTACAGAAATTTTGAGTTTAGTAAAGTTATCATCGGCGCCCATCATATGCCCTCCCACACAATGCAGGAAATAAAGTGTGACCTTTGTGCCCAACATTCCAATGCCAGGCTGTCAAAAATAAGGAGATACCAATTTTTAGAACCCCTTCATCTGCAGCCTTACATCTGATATGCAAAATACATTATCATGGGCTTCCTAACACTTGCTGCTTGACACATATAAGCTCTGGGGTGTATTCATAAGCCCCCATGCTCCACCGAACCCATATGTTCTTCATTTCAGTTAATGGGACATTAGCTACAAAGAGATTTAAAGCATATAAGTCACATTTTCCAGTTTATAGCTTCATATATTGCTTTAAATACTTTGATTTTCATATCAAAGTTATATTGTGGCTTATACTCTAGTCACATCCAAAGCTGCATTCAGAATTCCGCTACCTGCGGATTGGAATCTGTCACCACAGATACAATAAACTCTAGTGTATTGCATCGTGGGAAGTGTCATTTAATTTTCATTTGTCTGTGGTGCAAATATTAAGGGGTACAGTTATAAAAACTGGTGCATACAGAAGAAGATGATGATGAGAAACTAACATATAAATGTATATCTTCCATAGTGCAAGATGTTTTGTACCAACACTGAACCCCTAGAGGGCAGTAGTGAAATATTAGATCCTTTAGCCTAAGAGGAAACCAGCAGAATTCTGCATGCAGCTCTGGATGTGAATGGAGTAGAAGACACAAGAACTGTACAAACAAAAAAATTGCCCCGTTTTTAGCACTGCATGTAGATTTGCAATGCAAAATGTTCTAGGGAGCTCTGCAGGGACAAATCTGGGTGTAGGGGTTTCATTTCCACTATTCAGTTTACGTGGAGGCTCTGAGCATAGCCACAGCTTGAATGAAACATTAATGGCTGCGGATTTACAATTATAGGCTATTATGGGAAGGGATGTAGAGAAGATATATCCAGATGTAGCAGATTGTATAATGAAACACAATGATAATTGCTACAGTAGACTCTAATATAAACATTGATCATATCGATTGATCGCCCTGATGTTATGGATCTACCTCCCTAATACCGATACTGAATATTTAGCCCCTAGTCCTCATTAATCACAACCACATACAATGAATTAAATAATTTTTTCATCCAAAATGTTTCTCTGAGGACTTAGTATGACGGTTCTCAACCACAACACTATCAAATAATCTGTGGCGGCTACTAGGAAAACGTAGTAAGTGCCCGATTCGAAGTTATACCACCATCCTATCCGATTATAGTGCCATGGTACGTATAAAAAATACTGTCATACTACGCTAAATAATAATACCATATAGGTACCAACATAATACTGACATACAGTGCTTGCGTACGGCTGGATTCCCATACAGCGTTTTGCTGTGTTTTTCATGGCGTTTTCAATGCCATTTTTTACTCTACATTTTCTTTAGGTCAAAACACTGCGGCCAGATGTTACTTTACAGTCTATAGGGAAATATTGAAACATCTATATTTACCGCGTTTTGGTGCCTTTTTTTGAGGGTTCGGTGATGTTTTGTTTTTTTTTATAATGCAGCCTGCTTTGGGTATGGGGAATTTTCTGGTGTTTTTCTCATAGGTTTCTCTATAGAACTTAAAAAACGCACGTATAAATTTACAAAATGATGCAAAATGAAAAACACCACCAAAAATGAATTTACAAATGCCATAATGTTGCATTTAAATAATGCTGGCCCTTTTTCATGCAGTTCAAAATGTTAGGCAAAAACAATGTGTGAAGGAGGATTAATGCTGTCATATAGCGCCAACATAGTGTCATACTGTACCAACATACTAATGTTATACAGTAAACACATAATACTGCCATACAGTGTCTACATAGTGTCATATTGTACCAACATACTAATGAAATACAGTGAACACATATAATACTGCCATACAGTGTCTACATAGTAGTGTTATACAGTGAGCACATATAATACTGCCATACAGTGTCTACATAGTAGTGTTATACAGTGAGCACATATAATACTGCCATACAGTGTCTACATAGTAGTGTTATATAGTGAGCACATATAATACTGCCATACAGTGCCCACATAGTAGTGTTATACAGTGAGCACATATAATACTGCCATACAGTGTCTACATAGTAGTGTTATACAGTGAGCACATATAATACTGCCATACAGTGCCCACATAGTAGTGTTATACAGTGAGCACATATAATACTGCCATACAGTGTCTACATAGTAGTGTTATACAGTGAGCACATATAATACTGCCATACAGTGCCCACATAGTAGTGTTATACAGTGAGCACATATAATACTGCCATACAGTGCCCACATAGTAGTGTTATACAGTGAGCACATATAATACTGCCATACAGTGTCTACATAGTAGTGTTATACGGTGAGCACATATAATACTGCCATACAGTGTCTACATAGTAGTGTTATACAGTGAGCACATATAATACTGCCATACAGTGCCCACATAGTAGTGTTATACAGTGAGCACATATAATACTGCCATACAGTGTCTACATAGTAGTGTTATACAGTGAGCACATATAATACTGCCATACAGTGTCTACATAGTAGTGTTATACAGTGAGCACATATAATACTGCCATACAGTGTCTACATAGTAGTGTTATACAGTGAGCACATATAATACTGCCATACAGTGTCTACATAGTAGTGTTATACGGTGAGCACATATAATACTGCCATACAGTGTCTACATAGTAGTGTTATACAGTGAGCACATATAATACTGCCATACAGTGTCTACATAGTAGTGTTATACAGTGAGCACATATAATACTGCCATACAGTGCCCACATAGTAGTGTTATACAGTGAGCACATATAATACTGCCATACAGTGTCTACATAGTAGTGTTATACAGTGAGCACATATAATACTGCCATGCAGTGCCCACATAGTAGTGTTATACAGTGAGCACATATAATACTGCCATACAGTGCCCACATAGTAGTGTTATACAGTGGGCACATATAATACTGCCATACAGTGCCCACATAGTATTGTTATACAGTGAGCACATATAATACTGCCATACAGTGTCTACATAGTAGTGTTATACAGTGGGCACATATAATACTGCCATACAGTGCCCACATAGTAGTGTTATACAGTGAGCACATATAATACTGCCATACAGTGTCTACATAGTAGTGTTATACGGTGAGCACATATAATACTGCCATACAGTGTCTACATAGTAGTGTTATACAGTGAGCACATATAATACTGCCATACAGTGCCCACATAGTAGTGTTATACGGTGAGCACATATAATACTGCCATACAGTGCCCACATAGTAGTGTTATACAGTGAGCACATATAATACTGCCATACAGTGTCTACATAGTAGTGTTATACAGTGAGCACATATAATACTGCCATACAGTGCCCACATAGTAGTGTTATACAGTGAGCACATATAATACTGCCATACAGTGCCCACATAGTAGTGTTATACAGTGAGCACATATAATACTGCCATACAGTGCCCACATAGTAGTGTTATACAGTGAGCACATATAATACTGCCATACAGTGTCTACATAGTAGTGTTATACAGTGAGCACATATAATACTGCCATACAGTGCCCACATAGTAGTGTTATAGAGTGAGCACATATAATGCTGCCATACAGTGCCCACATAGTAGTGTTATACAGTGAACCCATATAATGCTGCCATACAGTGTCTACATACTAGTGTTATACAGTGAGCACATATAATACTGCCATACAGAGCCCACATAGTAGTATTATACAGTGAGCACATATAATACTGCCATACAGTGCCCACATAGTAGTGTTATATAGTGAGCACATATAATACTGCCATACAGTGCCCACATAGTAGTGTTATACAGTGAGCACATATAATACTGCCATACAGTGCCCACATAGTAGTGTTATACAGTGAGCACATATAATACTGCCATACAGTGCCCACATAGTAGTGTTATACAGTGAGCACATATAATACTGCCATACAGTGCCCACATAGTAGTGTTATACAGTGAGCACATATAATACTGCCATACAGTGCCCACATAGTAGTGTTATACAGTGAGCACATATAATACTGCCATACAGTGCCCACATAGTAGTGTTATACAGTGAGCACATATAATACTGCCATACAGTGTCTACATAGTAGTGTTATACAGTGAGTACATATAATACTGCCATACAGTGCCCACATAGTAGTGTTATACAGTGAGCACATATAATACTGCCATACAGTGCATCTATGGTAGACATTACTTTCCAAAAAGTCACCCAGGTAAGATCGGACATGCCTGGTGATGCCAGGGTGTGGTGGATCCTGTTGTTAATTTATGTAAAAAAAAAATGTATGTGTGGCATTTACTGTTAAGGTTCTTACTTGACAATGGGGAGAAAAACACCATAAATGCAGCTATAAACTGCTACAAAGAGGCAGTAAATAAAGCAATGAGCAAATGGGTATCCAAAAACTCCCAATTACTAACACTGCACATTTGGCCGCTTATCAGGCAGAGTTGTGAACAAGTGCCAGACTGTCGGAAGTGCCAGCATGGAGGGTGGCGGATTACCATGTATTGTGTACAGTAATCGCCATACAGCAATACATTATACAGCAAGAAGCGGTGCGTATCCTCTAGTGGTATACAGAACCCGCCTCCGCCAGGACCCCCTTATCTCCCACCCGGGTTATAATTGCACATCTGAGATTAAAGGGAGAGGTCATGACCCCCATCATTGTCCTTTGCCGGAAGGTACCAGCAAAATGTCTCAATCACGATGGTCTGAGGGGGTGGTTAGGCCAGAAGCGAGGTTGATGTTCTTCCATGGGCCCCCTCCCTCTATTCCATGATACAATTTTATCAAAACGGCAATGATTAAAATGAACTTTTCAGCTTTTTCTATTGATTTCCTGCCGATACTTTTGTCTTCTCCGTTGTTTCTTCCCCGCTGATCTCCGTTCCATTGCACTTAGCAACCAAAATAAATTGTTTTCAGCAGATCGAGTCGCAGAAATTGTTGTGTAACACGGTGCACAGGAGAACGCCAAGCGAGAGCTTAACCCTTTATTATATGAACCGAGTCATTAACCCTTTACTGCATTTCACAGAAGTCACATTATCCCTTCTCTCAGAGTCCCAGGATTATTCTTGCACATTTGATTTATGGGGTAGTTAACCATTTCTTAACCGTCTCTGCTTACGGTTGACACTTTATTTCATGCTCATGGCCCTTTAATTTATACATTTTTTTACAACCCATATTAAAAAGGAAGCAGTGCTCATCTGTTAACCCTTCATTAAACAGCTAAAAAAGCACCCCCACTCGTAATAACCATAGATCGGTGACACTAGCTTTAACAGGGAACTCTTTGCTCTTCAGATGGCAGCAGTCGTTATTAACCCTTTAAGGTGCCCCTATACGCTGCGGCCGAGCTGCAGTAGTTTCTGCGTGGCCGATAAACGTGTTTACCAAACCGCGATAATTCGGGGTAAAACCCTTAAGATCCTTGTTTCGTTTGAACCACCCTTTTTTTAATTATGGGTCTCCCAGAGTTCGATCAAGGGGGACCCCACACCAGAGGAACCTACTGTGGCACCTATTATTAGGAGTCCTGGTCTACGAATGAGAGTGGTGCCTGATGTGTTTCTTCTCTGTAGCCAATAATGAGGGGTCTTTGTAGGGTGACCCCCCCCCCCCAATGAAATCATAGGGCAATTTATTAGGGGCTGACTAGTTCTTACATAGTGCCATGTACCATAGAGGTAGGCCATGCAACTGCTATGGGGCCCCAGAAGAGAGGGGCCCCAGACAAGTGGTGGGAACCTGCACTAGGAACCCCTCTCCTACAAACAAAGATGGGGGCAAATTAACTCAGAAAGTTGATGGGGGGGAGCAAAAGAGCGCCAAGTCCTCCTGTCACGGATGTGGTGGTGTTTCCGAGCTCCAGAAAGGGGCCCCATTCTAATTTATAGGTAATTATATATATATGAACCAGTAAGGTGTCTTTCTGCAGTCTGCACCTGCTCTATAGTCAACCTTATCTTAAGGGGCTAAACATTTCATTGGTCACGCAGCACAGATATTTTGGGGCAATGTCTTTTTAAGCAGCCTCCCTCCCAGGTGATATTCCTGCAGCAAGAAGAGGAACTGGATTTAGAAACAGCACCTGGTGGAAATGTCAAACCTAAATAAATTCACATGTGTATTCCAGCACCTGGTTGTATAATAATAGGAGGAAAGATCCAGCATCGGGCAGGAAAGGGGCAACTAGGATAACAAGATAGTATAAGACCAGAACAAGGGAAGGAAGACGTGCAGAGGGTATTGACGTGTATAGAAGGGGGTAAAGGTCATGTAGGAAAACATGGAGGACCTCAGACAGATGGAAGACCTCACACACAATGGAAGACCTCACACACAATGGAAGACCATACACACATGGAAGACCTCACAGATAATGGAAGACCTCGCACACATGGAAGACCTCACACACATGGAAGACCTCACAGACAATGGAAGACCTCACAGACAATGGAAGACCTCGCACACATGGAAGACCTCGCACACATGGAAGACCTCGCACACATGGAAGACCTCGCACACATGGAAGACCTCACAGACAATGGAAGACCTCACACACATGGAAGACCTCACAGACAATGGAAGACCTCGCACACATGGAAGACCTCGCACACATGGAAGACCTCGCACACACGGAAGACCTCGCACACACGGAAGACCTCACACACAATGGAAGACCTCACACACAATGGAAGACCTCACACACAATGGAAGACCTCACACACAATGGAAGACTTCACACACAATGGAAGACCTCACACACATGGAGGACCTCACACACATGGAGGACCTCACACACATGGAAGACCTCACACACATGGAAGACCTCACAGACAATGGAAGACCTCGCACACATGGAAGACCTCGCACACATGGAAGACCTCGCACACATGGAAGACCTCACAGACAATGGAAGACCTCACACACTTCTGTCATTTGTTTTTCCCTAGACAGGTCTCCTGTGCCACCTTCCATGAACAACTCTCCTGTGACATCTCTTACATGATCCTTCCATATATTCTTCTCCTGTGCCACCTATTTCATCGTTTTTCCATAGGCAGGTCTCCTGTGCCACGTCTATTATGGTCCTTCCATAGAAACTTCTCTTGTGACACCTCTTGTATGATCCTTCCATAGCTTCATCTCCCGTGCCACCTCTGTCATGATCTTTCCATGAATACATCTCCTGTGCCAATTCTTTATGGTCCTTCTTTAGACTCAACTCTTGTTCCTCTATATTATGGTCCATCTAGGGTTTTCCATAGACCCATCTCATATACCACCTCTATTATGGGCCCTCCATAGACCGACCCATGTGCCACCTTCATTATCATCCTTCTATAGAGCCAACTTGTCTTCCACCTCTATTATGGTCCCCTAAACACTCAACTCCTATCCTGCCATCCATCCACCTCCTCACTTCTACGCCTATAATGTAAGTCTACGTGATCAAGAAACCCCCCCACCCTTCATTACCCATCTTCCATATCACCCCTCATCCCTTGTATCTCAATACTTTCTACTTTAGAATCCTCCTTGGTTACAATGTTGCATTTGAGAAGTTCATCTGCCACAAATGTAGGTAATATCCTGACACTTGCCATTGTCTAAATACAGGTGATCTCACAACGTATCTTTACATAGGACTGCAAGTAAACCTAATCCTGTGTAATCAGAGAACTATGACGATGTGCAAATAATGCAGCCCCCAAAATAGTGAAGTGACTTATTCAGCTCTGCTACATCCCCAGTTGCACTCACACAGCACCTATTCATTGACTGGCACATTTCATGTGATACCTCAGCTGTTACACTACACTGCCTGTGCCTGCCCCTAAACTGGATGCATTGGTCTAGAAATTGTGAGCATCTCCATGTGCCATACCGCCCACCGCTGTCCCATTTTCCTGCAATCTCCTGCTCCTCTCCTCAGGTCCCTGTTGGGATGTCTCCTTTGTGCCCCTCCTCTTACATCTCTTAAACCCCCCCATTGTATGATGTCTTCTCATTCCAGCCTTGTCTGGCCAGCTCCCAGCATTGATCAGCATCTCCTCCTCCAGTCACCACTTCCCTAGAGTTGGATTACAGGAGCTGTCCTCAGCACCATGCAGCCTCCCAAGGACTGTCTGTGCCACCCCAAGAAATAACCCCTAAGGTAAGATGTCACTGATGCATGATGGCATAACTTCCAGCACCTCTACAGTGTCTGCGATGCAATGCAACATTGTTAACCCTTTCATCCATATACAAATCAACAACTTCCATCTCCTCTACATTGTCTGAAATGCAATGGCACATTGTTAACCCTTTCATCCATATACAAACCAACAACTTCCATCTCCTCTACAGAGTCAGAAATGCAATGCCACATTGTTAACCCTTTCATCCATATACAAACCAGCAACTTCCATCTCCTCTACAGAGTCTGAAATGCAATGCAACATTGTTAACCCTTTCATCCATATACAAACCAGCAACTTCCATCTCCTCTACAGAGTCTGAAATGCAATGCAACATTGTTAACCCTTTCATCCATATACAAACCAGCAACTTCCCTCTCCTCTACAGAGTCTGAAATGCAATGCAACATTGTTAACCCTTTCATCCCTATAAAAAACAGCAACTTCCATCTCCTCATCTCCTCTGAAATGTAATATTCAGAATTCATTGACCATTTGGCTGATGGAATAACTTGTATTCTATGGGCACTATCTGTGATTGTAGAGGATAGGCTGCTGTTGATGGATCTTTTTGTATTAGTGGGTGATAAACAATTCCGTATATTATTGATTTTTCCCTAAATGATGATATATGATGAAGTGTAAGGTTTCTCTGCAGGTCATGGACCGCTTGGGATTTGAGTAGAGTTGTATAGTACATCCTCCTCTCTCCCTCACCATGTAGTGGAGCTGGATTGCAATAACCCTCATTTCCTAGTTCCACAACCAGAGCAGGAAACATAATTAGTATTTATTGGCCAATTTCCCTTTAGATTTCACTGGAGCTTTTGGAGGCATGAATCTATAATGTGTATATTGCAGCTGTAATAGAGGTCGGCAGCTTGAAGAACAGCAACCCCCAGGTTTCTTTGTTGATTGGCAGAGCATCTTGGGGGTTGTAGTTCTGCAGCGGATGAACACTTTTTTTTTCTGGAGCCGCATTGTGACACTAAAAGGAATCACTACTTATAAGGATGATTGTTCTGTATTGGAAACCTTTGTGGTGCGTTGCGGGGGATTTGGAGCAATGTTTTATATCTTTATTGGCGCAGGAGGCTCAAAATAGAGAAGGGAGACAACAGGACCAATATGAGGGGATCCTGGGAAACGCATGCCCTGAAGCTACACAGACCAATGTAATATATGGCGATCTAATGAAGGAAATGCATGCACATATTTATCTGATCGTCCCTAAAAGGATCCTATATACAATATCCCCATATGTGCCTAAAGTCCGTCCATTAAAGGAGGCAATTAACTACATCCGATGGTATGTTGTAGTATTAAAGAAGACCGGTCTCCTCTCCTGATATGTCTATTTAATAAATACTTGTATTCCCCATGAAATAACAATTCTAAAACATATTTTCATAAAACTGCATTGTGCCGTTCCTCTGTTATTCCTCCTAGAAATTTATGAATAAATTTGCGAGTGGGTGTTACCCTTTCCCTGGTCAAAGGGGCGTGTCCCTACACAGTCTCACTATGTTAGCACTGATTGGACAGTGTCAGTCTGTGTCGGGACACACCCCCAACTGGTTACACCCAGTTGTCAAATTATTCATACATTTCCAGGAGGAATAACAGAGGAACGGCACAATGTAGGGTTCTAAGAAAAGATGCTCCAGAATTTTTATTTCATGGGGATAGAATTATTTACTAAAACAGACGTGTCAGGAGAGGGGATAGGTCTCCTTTAAAGGGAAAGCTTACCTTAACACATCTGACATGCCGCTGTTTTAATATGAGCCTTCCCTTTAAGAAATTGATACATTATATTGGTAAGTGTAACACGGATTTCACGACCCATTCAATATATGCAATTCCCTAATGTACTTTGAATCTTTTTGTTCTTCATCTAAGGACGGCTGCTGGGAAAACAAACCCTCCTCAGTCCTCAGACTATAGCTTGTGGCTCAGTTCACAGCGGGCTATGGTTTGCTGGGGGTCCCTCCAAACTGGGGGTACGCATTAAATTAACGCCCATGTGTAGTTCAACAGATCAAGTTGACGGCCACACACATTTGACAATTACCCAGCCAACAATTACCAGCCCTGATGCCCCCAATACCATGTCAATTCACCACAGCTGAACATGTGGGTTATCTCCATGATAAAAATTGGTGCCCCCTCTAAGCCACGCCCCTTTCTCTCCACAAAATAGGCATAAGAGCGGTGAAAAACACAAGGTAAATGTGGCGCACTCCATATACGCCATTGTTTTGGCACATTTTGCTTAGTAAATCCCACCCAATGTGCACAATGTTTTTCATATCTCACCAGAGTTGCCACTTAAAGGGATTGTTCATGATTAAAAAATGATGGCTGCTGTGTTCCAAAAACAGCGCCACACCTGTTCATGGGTTGTGTCTGGTATTGCAGCTCAGCACCATTCACTTAAATAGTACTGAGCTGCAGTACCAGACACAACCTGTGGATAGATGGGGCGCTGTTTCTGGGGGGAAAAAACACTATGTTTTTCTAATTTTGGACAACCCCTTTAATTTAATTTATTTGTCCTCATTTATTTTGCTACTTTGTAACCAACTGATCTTCCTCGTAGAAATAATAAAGGGTAGGAGTTGGGTAACTGGATGTCTTTGCAAGCGCAATTACTATAGAGCCTGGTGCCTCTCCGATAGTCAGCAATTGGAACTCAGTGATACTTAAAGGAATTGTCTACTTTTCACTATTAGGGTATGTGCACACACACTAATTACGTCCGTAATTGACGGACGTATTTCGGCCGCAAGTACCGGACCGAACACAGTGCAGGGAGCCGGGCTCCTAGCATCATAGTTATGTACGACGCTAGGAGTCCCTGCCTTGCTGCAGGACAACTGTCCCGTAGTATAATCATGTTTACAGTACGGGACAGTTGTCCTGCAGCGAGGCAGGGACTTCTAGCATCGTACATAAGTATGATGCTAGGAGCCCGGCTCCTTGCACTGTGTTCGGTCCGGGACTTGCGGCCGAAATACGTCCGTATAATACGGACGTAATTAGTGTGTGTGCACATACCCTCAGGTTGTTTTTAGCTGCGAAGGTCGACACTTAATAGCCAGAGCTTTGCTTTGGAGGACCACTTGACTCTGAACCTTACAAAGATGCCCATTTATTTCAATGGGCTGCGCCTAATAAGATCCTTTAAGATCAGCGAGTCACTAAGGAACCATCTCCGTAAAAATGTGGACAAGCCCTTTAAGCCCATTCCAGTTGTGATTGCCATATTTCTCAGTTTCACTTTTTTACTGCGATGCAGAATTTTTTAACGTATATATTATATTTGAATTTATTACACACAATCTTTGAAATTTTTTTTGGGCTTAGCCCATTTTATCCCGACTTGACGACCCCTTCCCCCCTTGACAGGACGCCATGGTTCCTCTTACTCTGTGATGTTAAAGAACTGCGTGAGGTTGACTACAGTATTCAGCTCCAAAAGTGAGATGTGCGTTTCCCGATGGTAAAGGAAAAGAAAAAATGCAGCACCGGTAAAGAAAGCCGCGCCCAATGCGATAATGTTGACTGTAAGGGCGAGGTCCGAATACTTGTCCGCAATGTCGGTGTTCCCTTTGCGCACACAGTCTTGCGTCTGAAGAAAAACATAGAAATGTGATCGAATTTTATTTGCGTTCAAATATATAAACCGTGCGCGTGCGCCATTTTGGTATGATGACGTGACACCTACGTTGCCATATTTCAAATGTCTAGCATAAATTAAAAAAACGGGCGCAATAAGCCGATACCTTTATAATCTGTATATTTTTTACCTATTTGCGCCATTTTTATGATACGTGAGCCCCACGGCCGTGGTTCAGCTCAGCAAAGTCTCTTACCTTGAAGGAGAAGTAGAGAGCCACCAGTCCGATAGGTAGACAGCATATGGAAGTGACAATGGAGAACGCAAAGTAGTCACTGGGCGGGAGCGTCGCTTTGGCTTCGAGGGTGAACTTCCCATGAAGTCGAGTGACTGGTTTCAATGACTTCATTGACTTAGGGTTCGGTGGTGGTGGAGGGTCAAATGGGCAGGGAGGGGGTTTATTAATTTCCATTGAGCCTCTGCCTGTGATCATTCGTAGGTAACGGCGGCTGCTTCACCCCCTCAGGTGTCCACAGGCTGCAGTAATAGAAGATCGAGGGTATTTCTTGCGGGGTCTTTAATAACCTCCCAGTGACAGATGTGGAGATCTTGAGTCGGTTGAGTAGCATGCGGTTCAGGCGGCCGCTGATGCAATATTCAAACCTAGAAAACTGTTGAGTTGGTCTAAGCTCGGCAGCAGGGGTGTAAATTATAGAGAGGAGACATGCAGTTAAAGGGGGTCTCCACTGTGGACAATCCCTACTTGTTAGACGGGTCCCTTGACAATATACTGATCACAAACTGTCGCCCTGCTGGGACCTCCAGCGATCAGCTGGGATCTGTGGGGATGAACCTGGCAGAAAGTGTTCAGTTTCCCTGAAGCACCACCACAGGGGAAATTAAGTATTACACCTGGAGCGTCTCTCTCTCTCTCTAGAGGACCTGTCCTGCCCTGTATTACAGATTAGGATCCCGAACAGAACACCCCCCCCCCCCGCTATTAACTCATTAATTCACTTCTAGGGGATATGGGAATGGATTTTCTAAACTCCGTAATGAGTCCCCTTCCCCATATTGTGAATCCATAATGACTATCACAACTCCCACAGCGCCTTTTTTTCTTGGCCATTTCCTCCCTCATCATGGCACATTTTGGCCCAGGGTCAGGAAGGAGGGGGCAAAGCCATTGTGTAGCAATTAAACGTGAGACTCAACCAGTGTATCTATAGTTGTAACATATAGAAGAATTGCATAACTTGCAATTCCCCAGTATGTCATTATTGTGAGGAGGGGGCTTAGCACGCTATTCACTGTATAGAAAAGCAGAATATAAGTCATTGAGAGCCCCCCAGCTCAGGACGAGGGGATTCCAGAACACCCCTCCCCCTCAGTCAGTTGTTATTGGTAGTGATCCCTAAAGGCTATGTTCACACTCCAAAGTAAAAACGGCTGTAAAATACGGAGCTGTTCTCAAGGGAAAACAGCTCCTGATTTTCAGACATTTTTTAAGAAAACTCGCATTTTTCGCGGTGTTTTTTACGGCCGTTTTTGGAGCTGTTTTTCTATAGAGTCAATGAAAAACGGCTCCAAAGACGGCTCAAGAAGTGACATGCACTTCTTTTTTACAGGCGTCTTCTTACGTGCCGTTTTTTAAAAAAATGAGGCATAAAAAAATGCAGCGTTGGAACAGAACGCCATATTTCCCATTGAAATCAATGGGCAGTTGTATGGAGGCGTTCTGCTACCGATTTTTTGAGCCGTTTTTTGGGCCATTTGTGAACATACCCTTACCCTGACCCCATGGCACAGCTTGCATTAGACTGGAAAATCCCTTTAAGGCTTGACAAAAATTGGTTGGGGGAGGTTATAGGGACGCTGTGACCCCAAAAATCCCAATTTTAGAACTAACAAAATCCTATAGTCAGATCCAGATCTTGCGACCTCATCATGTAAGTTATACATTGTGGAAAACGTAAAATGACATTAAACATACACACAAGTGACGCAATCCCCCTCCCCCGCCACGTGAATCTCGGCACCATTTGCATACAAGCTGCTTTTATTTCCATCTTCATTGCTTGGTAATAAACTCATTAGGAATAAAAGGATTAAATCAAGGGACAAAAAGAAAAAGCCGTCGCCACCGAATGTCGCCTGCTTGACTGGAAAAGCCCGAAAGAGACAAAGCGGAAACGTTTTATTTCACTGTTGTGACATAAAAGAGAAGACGGGACGGCGGTGATGAAGCTCTCCTGCGAGTCTTTGATGTCTAAATTATCAAATGATGATCATTCGCTCGTGTAAACATGCCGGAGCGGCGCGGAAAAGGAGATATTTTTTTATAAAACCGTAAAAACTCATTCCTAAACCATTGTATCGGTACATTTAAAGGGGAAGTCCAAGAAATAGCCCCTTTAAATGATAGCATCAAACTGATGTCCTTATACCACTGCAGTAGAGGGCGCTATTGTACCCACTAAATCATTTCCCAAAGTGCCCATCAGAAAGCTGCAAAACCGCTCACCATATATGCCCCTCCCCTTTAATAGGTTTTAACCAATCAGTAGAGCTAAAAGGTGGCAATGGGTGGGACTTAAGTTTTAATTAACCCTTCATTTAGAACAGAGGACTTCAGCCCATTGCTGTTGTGAAACCAGAAACCCGAACCTGTGGCAATCAGGGCATGCTGGGAGTTGTAGTTTTACGATATCTAGACATTTTGAAGACACTGATTTAGAGGATGTAATTAAGTCCGCTAGTTAGGATTTCTTTTAAAAGTGCATAAACTCTTCATTATGGAAGCAGAAGGGGATGAAGTAAGAATTTCCCAATAACCCTGGTACCTTCATTTTTAACCCATTTTTTATGGGGCTGTCCCATGAACAGGCAAAGGGGCGGAGCTTATTTTTATTTGCCTTAAAGGGGACGTTCCTGGAAGTATAAAACGTTCCCAGATAAAACGGGGCGGGCTAACAAATGTTACGAGATTTGGGATATATGGCTACCACTTCTAAAGAAAGTAAATCTAATAATAAGGATATATTAGATAATTAATGTTTCGGCAGTTTCTGAATGTATAAATGTAGGGGAACTAAATAAGAAATGAATGACAAGAGAAACAAATATTTTGTCAACCTGAAAGACTTTTCTCCATCTTTGGCTGGCTGGATGGGCGGGGCTTAGATAAAGGGGATGGGCTTGATATCTCTGATGAGTATTACAGACAGGAGAAGGTTTCTGTAGCAGCAAGCTGCCTCCCAACCGAGGACAAATGTGCCTATCAATACCCATTGCCGGTTTCTCATGCACTACCTTTGGAGGGGAGATGGAGAGATTAAATATCTGCCCCCGGGAAAACTATGTCAGATTTTTTTATTATTTTTTTATTTAAATTCTCCCACTTTATATTGTGGTATCTACGTGGTTACATTGTAGCATAATACTCAGATGTTTAAACATGATCCCGTCTCTCAGGAGGAAAGCCGCCGTTTCCTATTGCCACCCACCTCCCCTCTCCACGTCTATGTACTGTGCAGCAATTCATTCAAATTGGGAATCATTATTCCTCTATTGTGCCACTTACTCATTGGGAACCGGCTTTATAGGATTTATGAATCACTGACTTATCCACACGAGTTGCATTGGCCAGAGGCGGAAAACAGTGTTACATACTCAGATATTAGTCAGCAGAGGCCGGCTGAGCAGCGAGAGTTCGTTCTAACATATTCTAACAATCATTGAGCTATTTGTTGACAAGGGACAAAAAACAATCTTTCCGGACTAATTTATGGGGCGTCGCAGAACCCTATAAGTAATAGTAAGAGCGGACAATGCATTGAGGAATAAACAAGGTCGTATAGAAATGCTTTCATGATGTGGTCTGTAGCCTGGGAGTCTCCAGGTGCTATGAACCTAGAACTCCCAGCATGCTAGGAGTTGTAGTTCCACAACACCTGGAGACCCATAGATTGCTGCCTACTAGTGGCTGACATTTCTTAAAGGATAACTCCATTTTACACTTCAATATACCATCTTTTTCATTGAGATAATTGACAGGTTGTCACGGTCATGCCCCCTACAAAGCAAAACTGAATAGAAATATCATTATGAAAATAGAGCTGATGTGTAGCAATCCGTGGATCATTATAGGGTAACTCCACCCACAGTATGAGTTATTGAGCAACACGAGGATGGAGATACCCTTTAACGTTCTTACATTGGGTTTCAACTTCACTCGAGGAGGATTTGCAATTGTTGATCCAGTCCGGGACTGTAGGGGTGCCCCATTATATAGAGATCTCACCATCAATATTGCAAATGATATTGATTATTTTAAGCGGGGGTGTACACAGAGGGGGATGGGCTCCATTGCAAACTCAGACTATGGGTGCACTCCTGGTTTACGTCTTCAATTGGATACACAAAAACACAACCCGTGCCCTTCTCTAGTTCTTGGGTGACCACCTGAACCAAGCCAAGACTGCAATCAAATCTGGACCTTAGTCTATGAGGGACCCAAAGACCCTTACTCCACATAAGAAGACAGCAGGACGATAAGTGGCAGGTGATGGTTGGAGAAACCAGGTGAGAATTTTCCATTAGGGCCATGGAGCATTTTTGGTACACCTCTGCCTCCCTCTCAGGCCAATCGGCACAACTCCAGATCTTGGGACCCTCCCTCGAGGTTCCTGTTTAAGAATCGAGAAACTGCTATTTGTGGAGGCTCCAAACCTCCTGGGTCCCATAGCAATGGCGTAAACTGAGTTTTCGGGCAAGCAACTCCCTCCTAGTGCCAGCCCCAATATATAAGAAGATTCATTGGCCGATGGCCAGAAAAAAAGGACATTTAATTTCTTTTGACTTTGGGATTTTTCTCCTGTATAGATGAATAAGGTGCAGAGAGGTCGCTTCTCCACATTCCTTCATCTCACGCTCCATCTGTAGGTCAATACATCTCTCCAGAGGCAATTTACTTATTCATCCGCCACACCGTACTCTGACATTTCTGAACGACTTCTCATAAATCTAAACGTCTATCATTCTCTGTCACATTATCGCACTGCACAAAATATCAGCTTATCACATGAGGAGATTGATCCGCCCGAAAGACGAAAATATGCTGCGAAGCACAATAACTGCACATCTACATATAGACCATTCATCTCCAATGTCAGAGAACCTTCCGTCATTTACATTGATCAAGATGTATCTAGAGCGATATCTGCAAGTAATTCAGGAGATAAAGTATACAGTATATTATACATAATAAAGAGCAATAGTAGTTCTATTCTTGTACATAGGAGCAGTATTATAGTAGTTATATTCTTGTATATAGGGAGCAGTATTATAGTAGTTATATTCTTGTATATAGGAGCAGTATTATAGTAGTTATATTCTTGTATATAGGGGGCAGAATTATAGTAGTTATATTCTTGTATACAGGAGGCAGTATTATAGTAGTTATATTCTTGTATATAGGGGGCAGAATTATAGTAGTTATATTCTTGTATACAGGGAGCAGTATTATAGTAGTTATATTCTTGTATATAGGGGCAGTATTATAGTAGTTATATTCTTGTATATAGGGGCAGTATTATAGTAGTTCTATTCTTGTACATAGGAGCAGTATTATAGTAGTTATATTCTTGTATATAGGGGGCAGTATTATAGTAGTTATATTCTTGTATATAGGGGGCAGTATTATAGTAGTTATATTCTTGTATATAGGAGCAGTATTATAGTAGTTATATTCTTGTATATAGGGGCAGTATTATAGTAGTTATATTCTTGTATATAGGGGGCAGTATTATAGTA
The DNA here is from genome assembly GCF_050947455.1 of Rhinoderma darwinii. Lineage (NCBI taxonomy): Eukaryota > Metazoa > Chordata > Amphibia > Anura > Rhinodermatidae > Rhinoderma > Rhinoderma darwinii. The sequence goes on along the minus strand of NC_134696.1, from coordinate 100,720,933 downwards.
GTTATATTCTTGTATATATGGGGCAGTATTATAGTAGTTATATTCTTGTATATAGGGGGCAGTATTATAGTAGTTATATTCTTGTATATATGGGGCAGTATTATAGTAGTTATATTCTTGTATATAGGGGCAGTATTATAGTAGTTATATTCTTGTATATAGCAGGCAGTATTATAGTAGTTATATTCTTGTATATAGAAGGCAGTAATATAGTAGTTATATTCTTGTACATGGGGGCAGTATTATAGTAGTTATATTCTTGTATATAGGGGCAGTATTATAGTAGTTCTATTCTTGTATATAGGGGCAGTATTATAGTAGTTATATTCTTGTATATAGAGGCAGTATTATAGTAGTTATATTCTTGTATATAGGGGCAGTATTATAGTAGTTATATTCTTATATATAGGAGCAGTATTATAGTAGTTATATTCTTGTATATAGGAGCAGTATTATAGTAGTTATATTCTTGTATATAGGGGCAGTATTATAGTAGTTATATTCTTGTATATAGGGGCAGTATTATGGTAGTTCTATTCTTGTATATAGGGGCAGTATTATAGTAGTTATATTCTTGTATATAGAGGCAGTATTATAGTAGTTATATTCTTGTATATAGGAGCAGTATTATAGTAGTTATATTCCTGTATATAGGGGGCAGTATTATAGTAGTTATATTCTTGTATATAGGGGCAGTATTATAGTAGTTATATTCTTGTATATAGGAGCAGTATTATAGTAGTTATATTCTTATATATAGGGGGCAGTATTATAGTAGTTATATTCTTGTACATAGGAGCAGTATTATAGTAGTTATATTCTTGTATATAGGGAGCAGTATTATAGTAGTTATATTCTTGTATATAGGAGCAGTATTATAGTAGTTATATTCTTGTATATAGGAGCAGTATTATAGTAGTTATATTCTTGTATATAGGAGCAGTATTATAGTAGTTATATTCTTGTATATAGAGGGCAGTATTATAGTAGTTATATTCTTGTATATAGGGGCAGTATTATAATAGTTATATTCTTGTATATAGGAGCAGTATTATAGTAGTTATATTCTTGTATATAGGAGCAGTATTATAGTAGTTATATTCTTGTATATAGAGGGCAAGTATTATAGTAGTTATATTCTTGTATATAGGGGCAGTATTATAATAGTTATATTCTTGTATATAGGAGCAGTATTATAGTAGTTATATTCTTGTATATAGGGGCAGTATTATAGTAGTTATATTTTTGCATATGGGGCAGTATTATAGTAGTTATATTCTTGTATATAGGAGGCAGTATTATAGTAGTTATATTCTTGTATATAGGAGCAGTATTATAGTAGTTATATTCTTGTATATTGAGGCAGTATTATAGTAGTTATATTCTTGTATATAGGGGCAGTATTATAGTAGTTATATTCTTATATATAGGAGGCAGTATTATAGTAGTTATATTCTTGTATATAGGGGGCAGTATTATAGTAGTTATATTCTTGTATATAGGGGGCAGTATTATAGTAGTTATATTCTTGTATATAGGAGCAGTATTATAGTAGTTATATTCTTGTATATAGGGGGCAGTATTATAGTAGTTATATTCTTGTATAGAGGGGCAGTATTATAGTAGTTATATTCTTGTATATAGGAGCAGTATTATAGTAGTTATATTCTTGTATATGGGAGCAGTATTATAGTAGTTATATTCTTGTATATAGGGAACAGTATTATAGTAGTTATATTCTTGTATATTGGAGCAGTATTATAGTAGATATATTCTTGTATATAGGGGCAGTATTATAGTAGTTATATTGTTGTATATAGGAGCAGTATTATAGTAGTTATATTCTTGTATATAGGAGCAGTATTATAGTAGTTATATTCTTGTATATAGGGGAAGTATTATAGTAGTTATATTCTTGTATATAGGAGCAGTATTATAGTAGTTATATTCTTGTATATAGGAGCAGTATTATAGTAGTTATATTCTTGTATATAGGAGCAGTATTATAGTAGTTATATTCTTGTATATGGGAGCAGTATTATAGTAGTTATATTCTTGTATATAGGAGCAGTATTATAGTAGTTATATTCTTGTATATAGGAGCAGTATTATAGTAGTTATATTCTTGTATATGGGAGCAGTATTATAGTAGTTATATTCTTGTATATAGGGGCAGTATTATAGTAGTTATATTCTTGTATATAGGAGCAGTATTATAGTAGTTATATTCTTGTATATGGGAGCAGTATTATAGTAGTTATATTCTTGTATATAGGGAACAGTATTATAGTAGTTATATTCTTGTATATTGGAGCAGTATTATAGTAGATATATTCTTGTATATAGGGGCAGTATTATAGTAGTTATATTCTTGTATATAGGAGCAGTATTATAGTAGTTATATTCTTGTATATAGGAGCAGTATTATAGTAGTTATATTCTTGTATATAGGGGAAGTATTATAGTAGTTATATTCTTGTATATAGGAGCAGTATTATAGTAGTTATATTCTTGTATATAGGCGGCAGTATTATAGCAGTTATATTCTTGTATATAGGAGCAGTATTATAGTAGTTATATTCTTGTATATAGGACCAGGGGCGTAACTAGGAAAGACTGGGCCCCATAGCAAACTTTTACTGCCCCCCCCCCCCCTGGGTATCACATAACCCCCCTTGTAGATAGTGCCTCCCTATATATTCCACCACACAGCGCCCCTATAGATAGCACCATACAGCCCCCTGTAGATAACATCGTACAGTCCCCCCGTAGATAATGCCATACAGCCCCCTCTGTAGATAACGCCATACAGCCCCCCTGTAGATAACGCCATACAGCCCCCCTGTAGATAACGCCATACAGCCCTCCCCCTGTAGATGACGCCATACAGTCCCCCCCTGTAGATAACGGCATACAGCCCCCCCTGTAAATAACGCCATACAGCCCTCCCCCTGTAGATAACGCCATACAGCCCCCCCTGTAGATAACGCCATACAGCCCCCCCTGTAGATAATGCAAGACAGCCCCCCCTGAAGATAACGCCGTACAGCCCTAAACCCCCCCTGTAGGTAACGCCATGCAGCCCCCAACCCCCCCCCTCATGCTGCGGGCCACGTTGCATCCGTTACAGCGGTAGTTACGCCACTGCATAGGACACAGTATTATAGTTGTAATATAACATTTGGTGCAAAAAAAACTGTTGGTTAAATGACAAGTCCTAATATATGTAGATTTACAGTATATGAAGCGTGAATGAGCAAAATGACAAAACCAGCCTCTTCTTTCAATGCAATGTGATGACTCCGACAGCCGCAGGAACACTGTAGTCCAAAGAAGTGATTGGACTAGTGACAGTCGGGAGCTCGTTTTAATTAATCACCCAGTGTAACATTTGCGGATTAATTGCTTTTCATTTGTGTTTTTGTTATTTATTTTCAACTTGTCCCTTGAAGCGTAATAAGAACCAATAAAATGACAGATCAATTACAGACATCCCAACTAGACAAACATTACACAGCATGATAGACCATAGGGTGCACAATGCTTATCTGTAAGGTGGAGGTTTGTACGGACCACATGGTGGGGAGATATTCCGCTTACTAGGCGTTTATGAACTCTTTGATATGATTATCCTTTTAAAAGTTCAGAATCAACTTTATTTTAGTTTTCGTCTAGGTGAAATCCAAATTCCATGTTGAATAACATTGCATATGCACTGATCTTTACATTATCTACTCAAGTCACATCCAGAGCTGCATTAAAAATATCCAGACAGATCGATTAAGCAATGAGTTAAAACGGTTTAACGTTTTATCTGAAATCATATAATGCAAAGTGCAAAATAGTCTCCCTGTAAGCAAATCCGCAGAACATGCTCTATACAGACACAACAAGTAGATAACGGCTGGAAGATGTGAGGCCAGAGCTAACTCAGGATCAGTGCAAGATAAATAAATCTATTTTTTTGCAGAATTACTCAATATTACATGTAGAATATATCTAGAAGTGAGCACGAGGGCATCTATGGGTTAATATAAATATATATATATATATATATATATATATATATATATATATATATATATATATATATACAGAGCGAGAGAGAGAAATAGGATTTAAAATATTGTGCTGATTAATTCCTGAATATATCTTTATAGTGATCAGAGTTCCATTTTTCGGACCCAGAGCACAAAATCCACTGCATAGAGTTCAATAATAAAATTCTAGCTGCCTGTAGCCACCACTAGGGGGAGCCCAGGAGCGATCTGAAGACAGGTTTATTATTGAGTTCAGTGGAAGCTGTTTGAATCCATCTTCAACCAGCTCCCTCTAGTGGTGGCTACAGGTTAATATAGATCCCCCTGTACTACCTCCCTATGTCCTAGTAAGGGACACAGAAAGGGATGCAGACAACCCCTTTAAGGTATTTTTTTTTCCCTTGCTGGTGTCCTAACATTGCACCATTAATTGTTACTTGACGATTTGCTTCAGAGAAAAGAAATAAACAGAATGAAGCTGAACAAACATTCTATCCAGTGATTAATTCCGCCACCTCCTCGCTCACGGTTTGAGACGAGTTTTCATGTTGCGCCCATCTGTCCCTCTCACTGATGACCAGAATAACAAGATGAAAGGACGCAACATCAAACGGAGACAAGCGTCATCATGTTCCCTTAGGATATGTCTCTACCACATTCAGGGGTGTATATCCTCTGCCCTGAGGGAAGCCTCGGAGGCTGCTGAGTGTTTGCAGATTTTCCTTCTATTGGGACAATGAATGTTATCACGAGTGATCTGTAGGAGAACGAACCCTTAAAAAACAACAGTTGTCCAGAATTATATGGGCAGTGCCCCCCACCCCAACTGAGGTTTTATTAGAGAATCAAAATCCCCCAATTTTTGCATATATCAAATGCCCGGTCAAGCCCAAGCTACATTGGTCTGCAACCCCTTTCCGCCAGATCGACAAAGCTGCAAATCCCAGGACAAAGGCTCAAAAGGGTCAGGAATTAAGTTTATGGGCCCATCCTGCCTCTCGGGTCCCATAGCATGGGTATAGCCTTCCTTTGTGGTATCAACATTAGAAACTCCAACCACCAGTGGTCTGTTTTACCAGATTGGCAGGGAAGAACACCTGATGTATTCTCTATACATCTAAATGGTTTAGGAAAATTTGCTAAAAGGGGAGCTCCATTTCAAAAAAACAATTCCAATATGGCTTTATTATGTTATTCCAAGTTAACCCGTGCAGTCATTTTATTTTTTGATCAGTCATTCCTGAGGTCCATATATTTTAAATAACAGTAACTGCTATTCCATTTCCAGTGGTGACAACCACACTAGGAAAAGGGGTTGTCCTAGCTCCGCCCCTTTAAGGGATATAATTGTATAGTAATATAATCTTGTTTAATGTTCTGATGGGTAAAAATATAAATCTGATTGAAAGATTTGTCTATTATCCTGATGTGTTCTTGTGGGCCGGTCTGATTCAGGGCCCCACCAGAGGAAATTATTACGAGGGTCCATCCTTGACCTATGCGTGACCACTTTTCATGTCTTCGTAAACTCTTCAGTTGTCATCAAATATATGTCATCAAGAGGGACTAATAAGGTATTTGTGAAAGAACCCACAAGAACTGAGTGACCTTCACCTTCAGAAGGGGTTTTCCACCATTGGACCTTATGGACCCGACAGTCCTCTGGAGGTACACTCTCAACCTAATGGTGGGATATTATATTGCAGCCTACTCCAATTTAGGAAGCCTTACCACCCAACGAGAAGGGACAACCACAGGCCACATTTTGGTTCCAAGACCTCTCCGTCCCACCGTCCATTCTCAATGGACAACTTACATTCTAGGTCAATTCTGCTGCCCCATTTAGTCCAGATCCTGCTGGAGGATCTCCACCACCTCACGGTTCAGACGATGCAGCAGGATTTTTTTAGACTTGGGTGGAGGAACGCCTTTGACGGAGCGGATATAACTGACAATGTGAGAACCTCTAGGAACGACAGGTTACCAGCCGGCAGTGTCATTCGATTCGAGCCGCTCATTGATTTTTACATCTTGATGAAAACTATTTCACTTCTCCCCCTAATTTCCGTCTTGATGTGACACTAAACCAGTAGGACCTGCAGGCGTCTTCCAGACACGTTTCTTGTCCTTCATCTTCCTAATGAAAAACTCTCCTCTCCCCACAAGGTGTGAATCTAGACCAAAGGAAAGACCTGCAATCTGCCAAAAAAACGTCTTGTACCTTGTCGAGTCGCCTGGGAAAATCCAAAACTATAACCTGCCCAGAGAATGATCTTCTACCATCCAGGAATGAGGCCTCAACCCACTGCTTTGGATGCCATGTCGGGTCGCTGTCCCATCATGGGTGGAGACTCCCCCAGGCTAGACCCCTGAATCACCCACCACGCTGAATTGAGACATGGTCCTAGACACAACCCAAGGTCATATATACCAGAGAGAGAGGACTCATTCCAAGTTGGTCTGGTCTAAGTTGGGGGTCTACAGGGATGTGGTCTACACCGATGCTGTAATGTTAGTAAGTCATGAAAATGGGAAGGAGGCACCAGAAGTTGGGGGTAATTAGTTGTGGTGGTGTCAAGCAGCTCCCACAAAGGGCCCCAAGCTCATGTTTATACATTGGGTTGTCCAGTCTTGTTAATTTCTAATTCAATACCTCAATAGTTTCAAGATCTCTGCTTGCTCTAAGAAGGTGGAAACTATATATTTTTTTCATCCAGAAGCTGAAAATCCGTTCTGACCTAAGGCCTTGTTCATACGGCGTATATTCGATGCGTTTTTGCCGCATTTTACACGCCAAAAAATGTGTCAAAAATGCATATTTTAAGCTTTTAATAGGAAAACGCATTGTTGTGCATACGACGCATTTTGTTTTTTTTCGCTCGTGTGTTTAAAAAACACATTGTGTAAAAAAAAAAAGAAGCGTCGGGTCAATTATTGGTGCCGAAAACTCGCCTAATTCCCATGGTCAAAAGCAATCCTAATTCCGCGTCCAAAAAAACTTTAAAATGCGTTTTTTACGCGTTTACTCGTCTTTTTTTTTTTATCGCAGTGTGAACAAGGCCTAATACTTCGGCACTGTAACGGTCCAGAGTACTCACTGCCCTTTAATTTACCATATTTAACCCTGATAAGATATTTACTGATTCCTTATAAATGCTAAAAAATGGCCCCCATAATGCACAGCAAAATCTACATATTGAAAGAAGGTGATTTCATCGTTGGGTGCACTGTCCCTTTAAATGCATGATTAATTTATCCAAACATAATGATTTGATTTTATTATCTCCTGGTAATTACACCAGGTTTTCATTATGGCTGGTAGTTGTAATTTGCAATCTCATTACCAATTAGTGTGCAAATTACTCAGCAATTTTGAGTCATAGCGAGGGCTTAACGATAATGCCAAACGCGGTCAATTCGTGGGAAAGTAACGCTTGTATTTCATGTACCTTGCGTGAGATTGTGTCACAATACAGTTATGGCGCGGCTCTCTGGCGCCCCCTAACCTCCCTGTGTGAATCTACACCAAGTCATAGTTGTCGCACAGATATTAGTGTGATGGTTCTGCAGCCTATAAGAGAGCTGTGCTAAATTTGCTGGAGAAAAGAGGCGGGGCCATGACAACCTCTCCTTTATTTTGAATATTATGAAAGAAGTTGTCATAATAGACAGGAGCTGCCTGGGTGGAACTACTACTCCCCCTACTCCTTTGGTCAGCAGGGGGCAACAATGAGCACAGGAGAAGGCTCCACCCAGAGGAAAGAGACTATGAGTTCTATACTGAGGCATGATGGGAGTAAAATGAAGAATTAAAACAGGGATTTAGCAAAGCCTATTATTCCGAATTTAATTACCACGTAACTCAGGAACATTTACTGCCTCATCGTTGTTGCCCATTAAATATGGACTTCCCCTTTAAATACATCCACGTTACCTATTAACCACTCCTAATCAATCAAACGATCACATCTCCCCCATTTTTCCCAGTGAGACCTCAGCGCCCGTCCTCAGTGTTTTGTAAGCTTCTTGTGTTTGCGGACGCGTTTCATTAAATTACCGTCCCCCAGGAATTTCCTCGCCGTTCGGAGGATTTAACAGTATCTTATTGATTCCCGTGTCATTTAATTTATCGGCGCGTAACATTCCCAGTCCAATTGCTTTGTTATCTGTCCTGCCACAAGCCCTAACCTCGGTAGGAACGGAGAGATAATGATATCTCCAGATTTCACTTAAGTCAGGCCTATGGTAGGAATACACAATGCCTTAATGGGAGTCGGACAACAGTGCATGGTGCATTGTGGGTAATCCGGCCTATAAGATCATGTCAAATATTATACAGCAAACATCATTCTGGTTTAGGCTCTGTTCACATAAGGTGGAGTTATATAGAATACACATATTGTCTCTCTTCAGTCGTAAGCCCCTCCCCTATTGAGGCTCCTCCTCTTATCGAGGCTCCTCCCCCTCCTTCCAGGTGTGTCAGTTACCTGATATGTCATCTCACTGGTGGTTTAGAAACCTGTAGTTTATAATCATTCTATCCTGACTAATAGAAATCCACTCTCCAGGCACTGACTTCCTGGTGGGCTTCTGCTTATACTCAGCAGCCAATCTGAACAAACCGAGCTGCAGTGTAAAGCATTAAAAGGGACAGAACAGCAGCTTGAGCCACTGATGAGACAAGGGGTGGCTTTAAGACTACCTCAGACTCCAATATACAATGCAGCTAAGCTGGAGTCACTGATGGAGAAGAGCTAACACGATGAAACTAAAGAAAATAAATAGCAGGTAGTATCTTCTATATAATTATTAAAACCATGGCCCCTGTTTTAAGAAATAATGCCAGTCATACAACGCCATCCTGGGTGGCAAGATATTTAACCATTCACGTGTGGCACTAATACTGTACAAAGAGCTACAATGATGTCTATATGGCCCTTAGACTCTTGCACTCCCCCTGCTGGCCGAGTGTTGTAACTACATGGTGGTAGTTTCAGGCTACAGGGAATGCTGGAATATAATGTACACTAGAAATCAGCGGATCTTCTCAAGTTATGGATTTATTTAGCAGCGGGGTCAACATTTCTTAATTGGGGGTATTGATAAAAAAATGTCTGCCGCTGATGCGTGGTACAAGCGGTGCCCTTTAAGTCTTCTGCATTGCTATTTTCCAGATGGAAGATTTAATTACGCACGAGGCGGAAGGCAGGAATCCCAAGTAGGCGATTTGGCGTGTTGTGTGAGGAATGAAAGGCTCGGGGTCTGCAGGGAGGTAAGTCTTTAGGTATTCTGAAAGATCACGGCAGAATTCCTATATATTGATTTACTTCCGAAGCTTCTGCTTAACACGGCAAAGGCTCCAGCTCACACATGAAGGGGATTTGCCTGAACACTGGTAAATTATTAATTCTGAAACCTGATTTATAAAGAGCCGGTAGTCAGCGACCGCGACCTCACCACAGCATCATTTATTCCCTTTTTTCCCGTTTAAAACGATGCAATACATTCCCCGATCAGCCATAACATTACAACCACCCGCCTCATATTGTGTAGTCGCCCTCGTGCCGCCCATACAGTTATAACCCGACCAGACACGGACCCCACAAGACGTCTGACGGTTCCTGTGGTCTCCGGCACAAGTCGTCAGCAGCAGATCCTGTAAATCTTGTAAGGTGTGAGGTGCGGACTCCCGGGATCGGACTTGTTTTTCCGGCACATCCCACAGATGATCGATCGGTTGAGATCTGGGGAATTTAGAGATGACATATTGAAGTCTTTGTCGTGTTCCTCATCATTCCTGTACAATATCTGCAGTGTGGCGGGGGGCATTATCCTGCTGAAAGAGGGCGCTGCCATCAGGGAATAACGCTACCATGACGGGGGCACTTGGCTGCAGCAATGTTTAGGTCGGTGGTATGTGTCACATCCACATGAATGTCAGGACACAAGGTTTCCCAGCAGAACATTGTCCAGATCATCACACTGCCCCCGCCGGCTTGTCTTCTTCCCATAATGCATCCTGGTGCCATCTCTACCCCAGGTAGACGACGCGCGCGCACCCGGCCGTCCACATGATGTAACACGTGATTCATCAGACCAGGCGCCTCCTTCCATTGCTCCATTTCTGATGTTCATGCGCCAATTGTAAGGCGCTATCGGCAGTGGACAGGCGTCAGGATGGGCGTTCTGACCGGTCTGCGGCTACACGGCCCCATATACAGCAAGCTGCGATGTTCTGAGTGTCCTGACATTTTTCTATCATAGTCAGTGGTTAATATTTCGGTAATTTGTGCTACAGTAGATCTTTTGTGGGATCGGACCAGACAGGCTAGACTTCCCTCCCCCGCACATGAATGAGCCTTGTGCATCCATGACTCTGTCACCGGGTGTCCTTCTTCGGAGCACTTGTGGTAGGTACTGACCACTGTATACCGGGAACACCCCACAAGACTGGGAACACCCCACAAGACTGGGAACACCCCACAAGACCGGGAACACCCCACAAGACCGGGAATACCCCACAAGACCGGGAATACCCCACAAGATCGGGAACACCCCACAAGACCGGGAATACCCCACAAGACCGAGAATACCCCACAAGACCGAGAACACCCCACAAGACCGAGAACACCCCACAAGACCGGGAACATCCCACAAGACCGGGAACACCCCACAAGACCGGGAATACCCCACAAGACCGGGAATACCCCACAACACCGGGAACACTCCACAACATCGGGAACACTCCACAAGATCGGGAACACTCCACAAGATCGGGAACACTCCACAAGACCGGGAACACCCCACAAGACCGGGAACACCCCACAAGACCGGGAACACCTGTGATGGCAGGAAGGAGGTGAAGGGAAAGTGAGCCCTAATCTACCCACCGCCCTGTCCCTGCCTACTTGCAACGACCCGCCCTAGGCGACGAGGTACAACTGGGCGGCGGTCCCTACGCTGTCTAAGTGCACAGGAAAACAAACAGGGAACACGCAAGGGAAGGGGCAGTAGCCACGGAACGCCACGAGGAAACGGAGCGGCGAACGAACAGTCAGGACCAGGACGAAGTGAGTAACCCGAGCGGGCACGGAGACAGAAGCAAGCCAGGGGCAAAGCAAAGCAAGTCAAGTCAAGGAGAACTGCAGCAAGGCAGAAGCACGGCAGAAGCAGGCTGGAGCCAGCAGCAGTGGGGCCAGGAATCCAAAAGAATAACAAGCAATGAGGAAGAGAAAACTGCAGGTATAAATGGACAGGGGGCGGAGCTAACTCTGACTGACCAGGCCGCGATAGGCTCTCCCACTCCTGAGCCTGCCACCCTGATTGGTGGGAGCCGGTGTCAGTCTAAGAGGTCTGGCCTCAGGTGTCGACTGATTAACCCTGGGAGTCTCCACAGACGTAGTGCCTGGCAGATCCTTTACAGTACTCCCCCTTTTATGAGGGGCCACCGGACCCTTACTAAGAGGACCCGGTTTAGTGGGGAAGAGAAGGTGGAACCTCCTGACCAATACCCCAGCGTGAACATCTCGAGCAGGTACCCAAGTCCTCTCCTCCGGCCCGTATCCTCTCCAATGGACCAGGTACTGGAGGGAGCCCTGGATCATCCTACTGTCCACAATCTTGGCCACCTCGAATTCCACCCCCTCAGGGGTGAGAACGGGAACAGGAGGTTTCCTAGAGGGGGACCAGGACGGGGAGCAGCGTTTAAGGAGGGAAGCATGAAAGACGTCGTGTATGCGGAAGGATGGGGGCAGCTCCAGACGGAAGGATACAGGGTTGAGGACTTCAATGACCTTATAAGGCCCAATAAATCGGGGAGCAAACTTCCTGGACGGGACCTTAAGGCGCAAGTTCCTGGACGACAACCAGACCAAATCCCCGACGACAAACCGGGGGTTAGCAGAACGTCTACTATCCGCCTGAATCTTTTGTGCGCTCTGGGACGCCTCTAGGTTCTTCTGAACCTGGGCCCAGACAGTGCACAGTTCCCGATGAACATCCTCTACCTCAGGATTATTGGAACAACCAGGGGAGACGGAGGAGAACCTTGGGTTAAACCCGAAATTACAGAAAAACGGGGAGACCCCTGACGAGTTACTGACCCGGTTATTCAGGGAAAATTCAGCAAGGGGAAGGAATGAGACCCAATCGAATTGACAGTCAGAGATGAAACACCTTAAATATTGTTCCAGGGATTGGTTGGTCCTTTCCGTTTGGCCGTTAGTTTCGGGATGGAAGGCGGAGGAGAAGGACAGATCAATCTCCAACTTTTTACAAAAGGCTCTCCAAAATAAGGAAACAAATTGTACCCCTCTGTCCGAAACTATATTGACTGGGGCCCCATGGAGACGCAGGATGTGTTTCACAAACAAAGAAGCTAACGTCTTGGCGTTAGGTAGCTTCTTAAGGGGCACAAAGTGGCACATCTTGCTGAAGCGGTCGACTACCACCCACACCACCGACTTGCCCTGAGATGGAGGCAAATCGGTGATAAAATCCATGGAGATATGGGTCCAAGGTCTCTGGGGAATGGGCAAGGGACGTAGTAGGCCCGCAGGTCGGGACCTAGGGGTTTTGGACCTAGCGCAAACCTCACAAGCGGCGACGTAAGCCCTAACATCTTTAGGCAACCCAGGCCACCAATAGTTTCTGGTAATGAGGTGTTTGGTGCCCAAGATGCCAGGATGACCAGATAGAGCGGAGTCATGGTTTTCCCTGAGTACCCTCAGCCGGTATTGCAGGGGAACAAACAGTTTGTCCCCAGGGACGTTCCCGGGAGCTGCACCCTGATCAGCCGCGATATCAGAAGCTAAATCAGAATCCGTGGCAGAGACGATTATACCAGGGGGTAAAATACAAGCGGGATCCTTCTCGGAAGGAGGATTGGCCATGAAACTACGTGACAGAGCATCAGCCTTAATATTCTTGGACCCAGCCCTATAGGTAACCAAGAAATTAAATCTGGTAAAGAATAGTGCCCACCGAGCTTGTCTAGGATTAAGCCTCCGGGCCGATTCTAGGAAAACCAGATTCTTGTGATCCGTAAGGACCGTTACCTGGTGTCTGGCCCCCTCCAGGAAGTGCCGCCACTCCTCAAAAGCCCATTTAATGGCTAGAAGTTCGCGGTTGCCAATATCATAGTTACTCTCCGTGGGCGAAAACTTCCTAGAGAAGTAAGCACAGGGGCGGAGATGGGTGAGGGAGCTGGTACCCTGGGACAAGACGGCCCCCACTCCCACCTCGGAAGCGTCAACCTCCACAATAAATGGCTCCTCTTGGTTGGGCTGAATCAGCACGGGGGCCGAGATAAAGCACTTCTTGAGAGTCTCAAAGGCCTGGACGGCCTCAGGGGGCCAATGGAGGACATCAGCACCCTTGCGGGTAAGGTCCGTAAGAGGCTTAGCGACGACCGAGAAGTTGGCAATAAATCTCCTGTAATAGTTGGCGAACCCTAAAAAACACTGTAACGCCTTAAGGGAGGCAGGTTGGACCCATTCCGCCACAGCTTGAACCTTGGCAGGGTCCATGCGGAATTCATGAGGAGTGAGGATTTGCCCTAAAAATGGTATCTCCTGTACCCCAAAGACACATTTTTCAGTCTTAGCAAACAGATTATTCTCCCGAAGGACCTGGAGCACCTTCCTGACATGCTCCACGTGAGAAGACCAGTCCTTGGAAAACACCAGTATGTCATCAAGGTACACAACAAGAAAATTACCCAGGTACTCTCTCAGGATTTCATTAATAAAATTCTGGAAGACAGCAGGGGCGTTACACAACCCAAAGGGCATGACCAGGTATTCGAAATGACCCTCGGGTGTGTTGAACGCAGTTTTCCACTCATCCCCCTCTTTGATGCGGATAAGGTTATATGCCCCCCGTAGATCGAACTTAGAAAACCATTGGGCTCCCTGAACCTGATTAAAAAGATCCGGAATCAAAGGAAGTGGGTACTGGTTCCTTACAGTGACCTTATTCAGGTTACGATAATCAATGCACGGCCTAAGACCACCATCCTTCTTCCCCACGAAGAAGAAGCCAGCACCTACAGGAGAAGTCGAGGGGCGAATGAAACCCTTGGCCAGGCATTCCTGGATATACACCCTCATAGCTTCACGTTCAGGACATGAAAGATTAAATATCCTACCTTTAGGAAGCTTGGCACCAGGCACCAAATCGATAGCGCAATCGTAATCTCTATGGGGGGGCAACACCTCGGAGGCCTCCTTAGAAAACACATCGGCGAAGTCCTGAACGAACTCAGGAAGCGTGTTTACCTCCTCCCGGGGAGAAATAGAGTTAACAGAAAGACATGACATAAGACATTCATTACCCCATTTGGTGAGATCCCCAGTATTCCAATCAAACGTGGGATTATGCAACTGCAACCAGGGAAGGCCTAAAACCAGATCAGACGATAATCCCTGCATCACCAGTACAGAGCACTGCTCCAAATGCATGGAGCCAACCAGGAGTTCAAAAACAGGAGTATGCTGAGTAAAATAACCATTAGCAAGAGGAGTGGAGTCGATTCCTACTACAGGGATAGGATAAGGTAAATCAATACAAGGCATCTTTAGAGACATAGCAAATTCCACAGACATGATATTAGCAGATGAGCCAGAATCCACGAAAGCACTGCCCGTGGCAGACCGGCCAGCAAACGAGACCTGAAAGGGAAGCAAAATTTTATTGCGTTTCACATTAACGGGAAATACCTGTGCGCCCAAGTGACCTCCCCGATGATCACTTAGGCGCGGAAGTTTTCCGGCTTCTTATTCTTGCGCCTGGGACAGGTGTTCAGTAGATGCTTGTCGTCCCCACAGTAGAAGCAGAGACCGTTCATTCTGCGAAACTCCCTACGTTGTCGAGGGGACATGGAGGCCCCGAGTTGCATAGGTACCTCCGAGTCCTCCGTGGAGGGGCGAGGAGGCGGGACCTCGGGGGGGATCGCAGAAAAGTCAGAGGGGAGCACACTGAAGCGTTCTAGCTGACGTTCCCTGAGACGTCGGTCAAGTCGTACTGCTAGGGCCATAACCTGGTCAAGGGAGTCAGACGAGGGGTAGCTAACCAGCAGATCCTTCAGGGCGTCAGATAATCCTAACCTAAACTGGCACCTTAGGGCCGGATCGTTCCACTGAGAAGCTACGCACCACTTCCTAAAATCAGAACAGTATTCCTCAACCGGTCTCCTACCCTGACGTAAGGTCACCAACTGACTCTCGGCTAAAGCAGTCCTGTCAGTCTCGTCGTAAATGAGTCCGAGGGCAGAGAAAAAACGATCAACAGAGGAAAGTTCAGGGGCGTCAGGAGCCAAGGAGAAGGCCCACTCTTGGGGCCCTTCCTGGAGTCGGGATATGATGATACCCACCCGCTGGTTCTCGGAACCTGAGGAGTGGGGCTTAAGGCGGAAATATAGTCTGCAACTCTCCCGGAAGGAGAGAAACGTCTTACGGTCCCCTGAAAACCGGTCAGGTAACTTGAGGTCGGGTTCTAGAGGTGAGGTGGTGCGCCCAACCCTTTGGGCCAGGGCCTGGACCTGTAGGGAGAGGCCCTGCATCTGCTGGGTCAGGGTCTCAAGGGGGTCCATGATAGCGACAGCGTAGGAGAAATGGTAGACTAGGTAAGGGCTTGTTATTCTGTGATGGCAGGAAGGAGGTGAAGGGAAAGTGAGCCCTAATCTACCCACCGCCCTGTCCCTGCCTACTTGCAACGACCCGCCCTAGGCGACGAGGTACAACTGGGCGGCGGTCCCTACGCTGTCTAAGTGCACAGGAAAACAAACAGGGAACACGCAAGGGAAGGGGCAGTAGCCACGGAACGCCACGAGGAAACGGAGCGGCGAACGAACAGTCAGGACCAGGACGAAGTGAGTAACCCGAGCGGGCACGGAGACAGAAGCAAGCCAGGGGCAAAGCAAAGCAAGTCAAGTCAAGGAGAACTGCAGCAAGGCAGAAGCACGGCAGAAGCAGGCTGGAGCCAGCAGCAGTGGGGCCAGGAATCCAAAAGAATAACAAGCAATGAGGAAGAGAAAACTGCAGGTATAAATGGACAGGGGGCGGAGCTAACTCTGACTGACCAGGCCGCGATAGGCTCTCCCACTCCTGAGCCTGCCACCCTGATTGGTGGGAGCCGGTGTCAGTCTAAGAGGTCTGGCCTCAGGTGTCGACTGATTAACCCTGGGAGTCTCCACAGACGTAGTGCCTGGCAGATCCTTTACAACACCTCACAAGACCGGGAACACCCCACAAGACCGGGAACATCCCACAAGACCGGGAACATCCCACAAGACCGGGAACACCCCACAAGACCGGGAATACCCCACAAGACCGAGAACACCCCACAAGACCGAGAACACCCCACAAGACCGGGAACACCCCACAACACCGGGAACACTCCACAAGATCGGGAACACTCCACAAGATCGGGAACACCCCACAAGACCGGGAACACCCCACAAGACCGGTAACACCTCACAAGATCGGGAACACCCCACAAGACCGGGAACACCTCACAAGACCGGGAACACCCCACAAGACCGGGAACACCCCACAAGACCGGGAACACCCCACAAGACCGGGAACACACCACAAGACCGGGAATACCCCACAATGCCGGGAATACCCCACAACACCGGGAACACCCCACAACACCGGGAACACTCCACAACATCGGGAACACTCCACAAGATCGGGAACACCCCACAAGACCAGGAACACCTCACAAGACCGGGAACACCCCACAAGACCGGGAACACCTCACAAGACCGGGAACACCCCACAAGACCGGGAACACCCCACAAGACCGGGAACTTCCCACAAGACCGGGAACACCCCACAAGACCGGGAACACACCACAAGACCGGGAATACCCCACAAGACCGGGAACACCCCACAAGACCGGGAATACCCCACAAGACCTTGAACAACCCACAAGACCGGGAACACCCCACAAGACCGGGAACATCCCAGAAGACCGGGAACATCCCAGAAGACCGGGAACATCCGAGAAGACCGGCTGTTCTGGAGATGTTCTGACCCGATCATCTACACATCACAATTTGGTCCTTGACACAGTCGTACAGATGTTTACACTTGCCCAATTTTCCTGTTTCCAACATCAACTTCAAGAACTGACTGATCACCTGATCTTAATATCCCCCCCGCCTTGTCAGGCGCCATTATAACCAGGGACTCTTCATGGCACCTGTATAATGTCTATGGAGAGCGGAGCGGGGGAAAACACGATGTCGGCCCACCAAATTGATTTGTTTTCCTCCTTTTCTCTATTGTTGCTTATATAGCGCCAACATATTCTGCAGCGCTGCGTCACTCATATCGGTGCCTGTCCCCAATGGACCACACAATCTAAATTCCCTTTCTGAAAGACATACACTAGGGCCAACCTGGTTAATGGTCCAGCAAGGACAAAAAGTGACGTGCTATAAACGCCATTTTCATGGTGCCCAAAGAGATTTCTCACTTTCCTTCCCCCCACTCAGAAGTGAAGCCGAGGAAATTTCTTAAAGCTACATGACCCTCAGTACCCTACACACCAATGGATTTATGTCTTATTAAAGTGTGGGGGGAAACTGGACGGCATACAAGCTCCTTGCAGGTGTTGCCCCTGGGTGGATTTGAACCCAGGACCTCAGAGCGGCAAGTGAGGCTTAGTTCTAATCTGTCCATTATGACTGCCATACTGGGCTAGTGATGTCATAGCGCCCTCTGCAGTGTCATCACATAGTGAGATGCTCAGCCAATCACCCAGCTGACCACTTAACTGGCGGATGCACCACTGGGTCTTAGTGCCCCCTCTGTTGTGTTACTCTGCCACTCCATCCTCCTATGTCTCCATGTTGCTTGTACTTCTATACATTTGAACAGTTGCCCTCTGATATTCATGGATCATGGGCAGCACTCGCTAATACTCAGGTAATTACGCCATCCATCAGGAAGAGGTCACTATTATTGATATTTCCTCGTGTCGTTGGGCCTTCAGCGGCAGTTAAGGGGTTGAGCTGAGCGCGTTATGGATGAGGGCCACCTGCGGATTCCACTTAAAAGTCCTTGAGCATCTCCTGTGCTGTCCTATCCTGAGCGGAGCATCCATCATCTCACAGGGGTTTATTACCACAGAGGAGACACCGCGGCCCGGGAAATCACCGTCCTCAGGAAGAGATGAAGAGCAAACGATGTATATTTATGTAATCGCCGCCGCAGCCCGGGCCCCGACCGGTGATCAACAAGACAAGATATACACCAACACTGCAGAGATAGACATAGAATTATCTATCTATCTATCTATCTATCTATCTATCTATCTATCTATCTATCTATCTATCTATCTATCTATCTATCTAATATCTATCTATCTATCTATCTATCTATCTATCTATCTATCTATCTATCTATCTATCTATCTCATATCTATCTATCTATCTATCTATCTATCTATCTATCTATCTATCTATCTATCTATCTATCTATCTATCTATCTATCTATCTATCTATCTATCTATCTATCTATCTATCTATCTATCTATCTATCTATCTCATATCTCTATCTATCTATCGATCTATCGATCTATCTATCTATCTCATATCTATCTATCTATCTCATATCTATCGATCTATCTATCTATCTCATATCTATCTATCTATCTCATATCTATCTATCTCATATCTATCTATCTCATATCTATCTATCTATCTATCTATCTATCTATCTATCTATCTATCTATCTATCTATCTATCTATCTATCTATCTATCTATCTCACATCTATCTATCTCATATCTATCTATCTCATATCTATCTATCTATCTCATATCTATCTATCTCATATCTATCTATCTATCTATCTATCTATCTATCTATCTATCTATCTATCTATCTATCTATCTATCTATCTATCTATCTATCTATCTATCTATCTATCTATCTCACATCTATCTATCTCATATCTATCTATCTCATATCTATCTATCTATCTCATATCTATCTATCTATCTCATATCTATCTATCTATCTATCTATCTATCTATCTATCTATCTATCTATCTATCTATCTATCTATCTCACATCTATCTATCTCATATCTATCTATCTCATATCTATCTATCTATCTCATATCTATCTATCTCATATCTATCTATCTATCTATCTATCTATCTATCTATCTATCTATCTATCTATCTATCTATCTATCTATCTATCTATCTCATATCTATCGATCTATCTATCTCATATCTATCTATCTCATATCTATCGATCTATCTATCTATCTATCTATCTGTATATATTATAGTAACATAGTAATACATTATATTGCACTTAACATAAATGTAATTTCTTATTAGAATTGTTTCGGGGGTGTTCTTGTCACTTATTTTCACATTCGGTGGATATCATTAGGGTCCCGTCTTTGTCATTAATCTCTGTTCTGCGCTTCTCTTATTTGATTGCAGAAATTACATATAAGTGGTAATTTTTAACCCGAGCTGCTGAAATATTGATCTTCTGTTTATAAAAGGGAAGTGATTGTAGTTATTACAGTGAGATCTGCAGCGATTAAGGGAGGATGGATGATCACCGGGACCTCCTGATGAGCAATACGAAATAACTGGAGATTATATTGCAGAATATGACAGTAAAATATGTGACCCTGAGGTCATCGGAAGTCATTATATCAGGCAGTGTGAGGGGGAGGGAGGGATGGATGGATAGATATGAGATAGATAGATATGAGATAGATAGATAGATATGAGATAGATAGATATGAGATAGATAGATAGATATGAGATAGATAGATAGATATGAGATAGATAGATATGAGATATATAGATATGAGATAGATAGATATGAGATAGATAGATATGAGATAGATAGATATGAGATAGATAGATAGATAGATAGATAGATAGATAGATAGATAGATAGATAGATAGATAGATAGATATGAGATAGATAGATATGAGATAGATAGATAGATATGAGATAGATAGATAGATAGATAGATAGATAGATAGATAGATAGATAGATAGATAGATAGATAGATAGATAGATAGATAGATAGATAGATAGATAGATAGATAGATAGATACGGTAGATAGATAGATAGATAGATAGATAGATAGATAGATAGATAGATAGATAGATAGATAGATAGATAGATAGATAGATAGATAGATAGATAGATAGATAGATAGATAGATAGATATGAGATAGATAGATATGAGATAGATAGATATGAGATAGATAGATAGATAGATAGATAGATAGATAGATAGATAGATAGATAGATAGATAGATAGATAGATAGATAGATAGATAGATAGATAGATAGATAGATAGATATGAGATAGATAGATAGATAGATAGATAGATAGATAGATAGATAGATAGATAGATAGATAGAGAGATAAATATGAGGTAGATATATAGATTGACCCTCAGTGTGAGAGTGATGACATAAATATATATGTATCAGCTTGGAGTCGCATTTTACCTGTACCAATACATTGTAGCAAACCTTCAGAACAGGGGAGAGAGTGACTTGTGCCGCTGATGCGTTTACCTCACAGAGGATGATATAGACTGGATAGAACAGTAGTATCAGATTTTAGCCTGTGGGTGTAAACAAGAATTTTCATATTTACTGACAGCAAGCAGAGATCTTGAAAATGGAGATGAATTAAATTTGAAAGTGGCAAGTAACATATAGTAAAGCCTAAATCCTTTGTGGCTTCAAAACCTGTGCTTCTAGGACCGGCGTGTGGGAGGAGAGGGCGCACATGCTGTTTAGGAACATGTCTTGGAATTGTTTGGGATTGTGAAACGTTGTGAAGAATGAAGAGTTAATTTTTTTGCGTGCCTTGCGGCCTGTGTGTAATGATTGTATCCCAGATACCAGGATGTAGCAGAGAACCAGTACCAGCTCAGTCAGTAATGGGAATACTGGGAGTTGTGATAGGGGAGGCCTCCGCACTGGTTCATCATTCATTACGAGACGAGGTCCCCGGATAATTCCAGTACAACCAGTTCTGGGCAAAAATGTCATGTTAGTTCTGGCTCAGGCTCCAAGCGTTTGTACAGACCAATCTAATCTAGAAATAACAGGGACGGGGGAAGAAGTCCAGTCCTCAGACCGGTCACATAATGTCTAATACTCATCAGTCCTCAGACCGGTCACATAATGTCTAATACTCATCAGTCCTCAGACCGGTCACATAATGTCCAATACTCATCAGTCCTCAGACCGGTCACATAATGTCCAATACTCATCAGTCCTCAGACCGGTCACATAATGTCCAATACTCATCAGTCCTCAGACCGGTCACATAATGTCCAACACTCATCAGTCCTCAGACCGGTCACATAATGTCCAACACTCATCAGTCCTCAGACCGGTCACATAATGTCCAATACTCATCAGTCCTCAGACCAGTCACATATGTCCAATACTCATCAGTCCTCAGACCGGTCACATAATGTCCAATACTCATCAGTCCTCAGACCGGTCACATAATGTCCAATACTCATCATTACTATTATTGTTGGTATTATTATTATATTATTATTATTATTATTATTATTATTATTATTATTATTACTTTTATTATTATTATTATTATTATTATTATTATTATTATTATTATTATCTTGCAATGTCTTGAATTGATTTAATCTCTTCTGAAAACAATAAAAAAAAAAAAATAACAATAATAATAAAAATTCATAATGATAACTAAAGAATACTCCTAATAATAAAATAATAATGAAAAAAATAATGATAATAATGATAATAATAATAATATAATGCTATTTTTTCACTCGTTATTCTTATTTCTCGATTTTCTCTCTTAGGGTATGTTCACACGGCCTATTTACGGACGTAAATCGGGCGTTTTTGCCCCGAATTACGCCCGAAAATAGCGCCTCAATAGCGCTGACAAACATCTGCCCATTGAAAGCAATGGGCAGACGTTTGTCTGTTCACACGAGGCGTTCAAATGACGGCGCGTAAATAGACGCCCGCGTAGAAGAAGTGACCTGTCACTTCTTTGGCCGTAATTGGAGCCGCTATTCATTGACTCCAATGAATAGCAGCGCTAATTACGGCCGTAATTGACGCGCCGTTCAAGCGCCTGCACATGCCGGTACGGCTGAAATTACGGGGATGTTTTCAGGCTGAAACATCCCCGTAATTTCAGCCGTTACGGACCCCCGCCGTGTGAACATACCCTTATTATCAGCATTTCTCCTCTCATGACTTTGATAAATTCCTCGGACCTCCTAATTATTTTGATATACGTCTGTGACTATCAGAACGATTCTATATCTCTCTGCCCTCCGGTCCTCTCCTTCATCTTCCATTTATAATATATGTCATTTTGGGGTGGAGGACGGTCACGCACGCGCCAGCCTCTGCTCCCTGCTGCTCATATCTGTGTAGGGTCGAAATAATACAAAAAGAATAAAAGCTTTACTATGATACAGATGTGTCATATGTTCCGTTTCATGTTACGGAGATGGATAGCGGCGTCCTTTGTATAGAATCATTATGAGGGGACGATAGAGAGCATGGGTTGTAACATCATGTTATATACTCCAGTCACATCCAGAGCTGCAGTCAAAACTCTGCTGTCTTTTACTTGGAAACTGTCAGCAAAGTGCTGACAGACACTCCCCAATAGCTAAGGTGGACTCCTATAATTTGCAAAAAACGTATGCATTGGAGCCCAAAGATCCCTCTGCATTTAGGAGGCCAGCAGTACTGTGTGTGGCCCTTCTGTAGGTTTTGGACTGGGGCCCTATCTTTCAAGCTACACTATTGACTACATCTCCTTCAATGCAATACAGTAGAACATGGTCTGTACAAAGACTGAACCAGCAGGAGGCAAAAGGAAGATGTGAGGTTCTGTCCCTTGAGAAATAACAGGAACCTAGCAGATTTTTGAATGCAGCTCTGGATGTGACTGGAGCATAAGACCAGTATCGGATAAGTAAAGCAAAATAAATGCAAAGTTATAAGTGGACAAACTGTTAAATACTGTTCAGGTTTGTTCTTTATTACACGTTTCTTGCTTAAGCGCTGAGTAACTTTGTTTCTGTGTCTTCTCCACTGACAAAGAAATAGGTCAATTTGCAACGTTGTTCTTCTGCAACAATGTTTCATCTTCCTTTGCTTTGGAAGATTAGACTTGATTTGATTCTTCATCAGAAAATCCCCCTCTTCGTCATTGCTCCAGATCTGCGCTGTTATTTGACTCACAATCCCATAATGCACTGCGGCGGTAATGAGTAATTGGGAGCCGGGGCCTGAACTTGTCTCCTACCTGTCAGGCTTCAATAACAAGCGCAAAAGTAGAAGAAAACTCATTTAACGTTTCCCTTGACATTGACTTCACCTTCTGCTCCTGATTTTAGAGGAAATTGCTGCAAATTTAAATCCATTTTATCCTGAACGATCGATTACGGGACTATTGCTTCCGATGTGGCGCTGAAATCATTTGTTTGGGTGCTGTGGGGATGAGAGATTTACTTGTGAACTATAAAACATGGACACATTCCCGTCTCATGACACTACCCCCCCCCTCCCCCCCCAAACCTCCCGACTTTCACACATTGTTAAGAGCGACAACTCATGGAGAGCGACAACACTTTTTAATGTGAAGTCATTCCCTAATAGTGTCCCTACCACACCATGTAATGCCCCCAAAGTGCCCCCGCACAGCATAATGTGACCACAGTGCCCCCACAAAGTATAATGCCCCCATAGTGCCTCCCCACATAATGTAATACTGCCATAGTGCCCCCCGCATAGTATACTGCCTCCATAGCACCCCCGCACACTGTAATACCTTTATAGTTCCCTTACACAGTAAAACTCCCCCATAGTGCCCCTACACAGAGTATAATGTGGCCACAGTGCCCCCACGCACAGTTTCATGCCCTCATAGTGCAACTCACAGTATAATGCCCCCAAAGTGCCTCCTTACACTATAGTATACTGCCCCATAGAGCCTCCCACAAATTATAATGCCCCCATAGTGCCTCCCCACATAATGCAATACTGCCATAGTGCCCCCCTCCACATAGTCTAATGCACCTATAGTGCCCCCACACAGTGTAATATCTTCAGAGTTCCCTTACACAGTAAGGCGCTGTTCAGACGTGGCACAATTTTTCCGCTGCAAATGTTGGTGCAGATTTGGGGCAATTACACAACGAATCTGCAGCAACATTTGCATATTTGACAGGTAATTCAGACGTTGCAGATATCACAGCGGACTTGTCACAGATTTCAGTTTTTGCATTGCAAACGCTGAAATCCGCAGTGAAATTCCACTTCTTCTCCGCAACATCATGTGCATGCAGCAGAGGGGAAATTCTGCACCACAGCCTGATTTCCGCACAGTTATTTTCTGCAATGTCTGAACTAAGTTTCCTAAAAATGTATAGAAAGAAATGTAAAAAACGGCTACTGCAGAATTCCACTACGGACTGTCCACAGCGCAATTCAACAGCAATTCCGCCATGTCTGAACGTGCCCTAAAACTCCCCCATAGTGCCCCCACACAGGCTAATGCCCCCTTAGTGCCTCCTAAAAATAATAACATAAATACTGACCTATCCCTGTTCCCACGACAAATGTAGAGGATCCCTGAGCCGATCGGTCCGTGCTGTGTGTGGTTCGGCGCAGTCATGTGCAATGACAAAACTGTTTTGTTCCTATCTGCGTCCCCCTGAGGACGCGGATACAGTAGAAACCATAACATGTCACCGGCCGCTCGGGACAGTGTGACATCACCTGGAATTCATGAATGTCCCGCTAAATCCAGGACGGTTGGGAGACATGCTACCCATGTCACATGCACTCCTGTCCTTAGGAACATAGTAAACTCCTCTCCTCAATTACTCTGTGCTGCTGGAGGACCCTGCTGATTCCTCTGGGAAAATCACAGTTTGTGACATATACAGGGTTATCACACTCCTCTTCTAAAATACTCTGTGCTGCTGGTAGACCCTGTTCTTTTCTTGTGTGACTCTCAGTCTGTGATCTTCCACAACTTTAGCAAGCTTATCTCCTGAAATACTCTGTGTTGCTAAGGACCCTGCTCTTTCCACTATGTAACCCTCAGTCAGTAGCCTCCCAAAAGATCAGCCCACTCCTTACCTAAAATACTCTGTGCTGCTCATATTTGTCTCTGTATCCCTGATCACATCAGAACACTGTCCCTGTTACATAAAGTTCTGTCCTCACTAAGAGCATCTTAAGACAAACACACTCATCTCCTGAAATACTCTGTGCTGCTGGAGGACTTTACTCCAACCGGTATGTAACTCTCAGTATGTGTAACCTCTGTGTTCACTGATTATTTTACCCACTCTCATGTGATGACTGATAGGCTGAGATCCCCTACAATGGGTGTCCTGTACGTGTCTATGTGAAGTCTCCTCCGGTCATTCTGTCTCAGCCATATGTGAACATCTTCCAAATTTGTCTCTGAAGTTATTTGAAATCCCCGAGTATAATCTGATGCCACCTTGTCTGCCCAACTCTGCCACCGTCACAGATGGCCGTCATATATCTGAGTACAGCATCAATGATTTATCACACAAGATTGTCATCACATAAATATCCAGCCTGCGAATGAGAGAGATCAAAATCCAGAGGAATCCTGCAGATAATGAATACCCATTCAAGAGCGGAGTACAACTAAAAAGAAACTCCACATCCATATTCTTGTACATAGGGGGCAGTATTATAGTAGTTATATTCTTGTATATAGGAACAGTATTATAGTAGTTATATTCTTGTATATAGGGTTCAGTATTATAGTAGTTATATTCTTGTATATAGGGGCAGTATTATAGTAGTTATATTCTTGTATATAGGGGGCAGTATTATAGTAGTTATATTCTTGTGTATAGGAGACAGTATTATAGTAGTTATATTCTTGTGTATAGGAGACAGTATTATAGCAGTTATATTCTTGTATATAGGGGGCAGTATTATAGTAGTTATATTCTTGTATATGGTGCAGTATTATAGTAGTTATATTCTTGTATATAGGAGCAGTATTATAGTAGTTATATTCTTGTATATAGGAGCAGTATTATAGTAGTTATATTCTTGTATATAGGGGCAGTATTATAGTAGATATATTCTTGTATATAGGGGCAGTATTATAGTAGATATATTCTTGTATATAGGGGCAGTATTATAGTAGATATATTCTTGTATATAGGAGCAGTATTATAGTAGTTATATTCTTGTATATAGGAGCAGTATTATAGTAGTTATATTCTTGTATATAGGGGGCAGTATTATAGTAGTTATATTCTTGTATATAGGAGCAGTATTATAGTAGTTATATTCTTGTATATAGGAGCAGTATTATAGTAGTTATATTCTTGTATATAGGAGCAGTATTATAGTAGTTATATTCTTGTATATAGGGGCAGTATTATAGTAGTTATATTCTTGTATATAGGGGGTAGTATTATAGTAGTTATATTCTTGTATATAGGGGGCAGTATTATAGTAGTTATATTCTTGTATATAGGGGGCAGTATTATAGTAGTTATATTCTTGTATATAGGGGCAGTATTATAGTAGTTATATTCTTGTATATAGGGGCAGTATTATAGTAGATATATTCTTGTATATAGGGGGCAGTATTATAGTAGTTATATTCTTGTATATAGGGGCAGTATTATAGTAGTTATATTCTTGTATATAGGAGCAGTATTATAGTAGTTATATTCTTGTATATAGGAGGCAGTATCATAGTAGTTATATTCTTGTATATAGGGGGCAGTATTATAGTAGTTATATTCTTGTATATAGGGGGCAGTATTATAGTAGTTATATTCTTGTATATAGGGGCAGTATTATAGTAGTTATATTCTTGTATATAGGAGCAGTATTATAGTAGTTATATTCTTGTATATAGGGAGCAGTATTATAGTAGTTATATTCTTGTATATAGGGGGCAGTATTATAGTAGTTATATTCTTGTATATAGGAGCAGTATTATAGTAGTTATATTCTTGTATATAGGAGCAGTATTATAGTAGTTATATTCTTGTATATAGGAGCAGTATTATAGTAGTTATATTCTTGTATATAGGGGCAGTATTATAGTAGATATATTCTTGTATATAGGGGGCAGTATTATAGTAGTTATATTCTTGTATATAGGGGCAGTATTATAGTAGTTATATTCTTGTATATAGGAGCAGTATTATAGTAGTTATATTCTTGTATATAGGGGCAGTATTATGGTAGTTATATTCTTGTATATAGGGGGCAGTATTATAGTAGTTATATTCTTGTATATAGGGGCAGTATTATAGTAGTTATATTCTTGTATATAGGAGCAGTATTATAGTAGTTATATTCTTGTATATAGGAGCAGTATTATAGTAGTTATATTCTTGTATATAGGGGCAGTATTATAGTAGATATATTCTTGTATATAGGGGGCAGTATTATAGTAGTTATATTCTTGTATATAGGGGCAGTATTATAGTAGTTATATTCTTGTATATAGGAGCAGTATTATAGTAGTTATATTCTTGTATATAGGAGGCAGTATTATAGTAGTTATATTCTTGTATATAGGGGCAGTATTATAGTAGTTATATTCTTGTATATAGGAGCAGTATTATAGTAGTTATATTCTTGTATATAGGGGCAGTATTATAGTAGTCATATTCTTGTATATAGGAGCAGTATTATAGTAGTTATATTCTTGTATATAGGGCGCAGTATTATAGTAGTTATATTATTGTATATAGGGGCAGTATTATAGTAGTTATATTCTTGTATATAGGGGGCAGTATTATAGTAGATATATTCTTGTATATAGGAGCAGTATTATAGTAGTTATATTCTTGTATATAGGGGGCAGTATTATAGTAGTTATATTCTTGTATATAGGGGGCAATATTATAGTAGTTATATTCTTGTATATAGGGGCAGTATTAGGGCATGCCCACACGTGGCGGATTTCCTCCGCAACTGTCCGCATCAATGCCGCACAGAATCTGCGTTGCAGATTCTGCGGCGGATCTGCCCAAAATGTGCAGTAAATTGATGCGGACTAGCTGCTGCGGACTGCGGTAAAAGTGCTTCCCTTCTCTGTATCAGTGCAGGATAGAGAGAAGGGACAGCACTTTCCCTAGTGAAAGTAAACTAATTTCATACTTACCGGCCGTTGTCTTGGTGACGCGTCCCTCTTTCGGCATCCAGCCCGACCTCCCTGGATGACGCGGCAGTCCATGTGACCGCTGCAGCCTGTGATTGGCCTGTGATTGGCTGCAGCCGTCACTTAGACTGAAACGTCATCCTGGGAAGCCGGACTGGAGACAGAAGCAGGGAGTTCTCGGTAAGTATGAACTTATATTTTTTTACAGGTTGCTGTATATTGTGATCGGTAGTCACTGTCCAGGGTGCAGAAACAGTTACTGCCGATCGCTTAACTCTTTCAGCACCCTGGACAGTGACTATTTACTGACATCTCCTAGCAACGCTCCCGTAATTCCGGGAGCCCCATTGACTTCCTCAGTCTGGCTGTAGACCTAGAAATACATAGGTCCAGCCAGAATGAAGAAATGTCATGTCAAAAAAGCAAGACGCATCCGCAGCACACATAACATGTGCATGACAGCTGCGGACTTCATTGCGGAATTTAGAATCTCCATTGAAGTCAATGGAGAAATTCCGCCATGAGGCCGCAACCAGTCCGCCACTGCTCCGCAACAGACAGAGCATGCTGCGGACACCAAATTCCGCTCCGCAGCCTATGCTCCGCAGCGGAATTTTCAGCCTCGTCTAAACGAACACTGCTAAATAGAAGTGGAAGGCAATGGAGAAACGGCTCCACTGCGGATTAACGCTGTGGAGTGTCCGCAGCGGAATTCAAGAGCAATTCCGCCACGTGGGGCTTTGCCCTAACAGTCCTTCTAGGTTCTATGGTCATAGCTGTAATAATTTAGTCTACACATCTCCCAATCACTAATCTCACAATTTTGATCACAGCCAGGGTTCATTTACAAAAACTCCCAGGAATCTTAATTACCCTAAATGCAGTTTTGATTGACACAGAGACCACACAGAACTGCAGCTGATAATCCCTCCTTGTATAATAACATCTTCCCCAGGGGGGGGGCGATTATCAACAAATTCATGTTCTAAAGAGGAGTGACTGTGGCTTCTTTTTAGATTTACCCGGTGACTGCCGGGAGCAGAAGCTTCTATACATCAAAACTGGAAAAGAGACAATACAGCCAAATCTTATGTCTGCATATCTGTACCCCACGGCTGGTAATAAAGCGGACGCTGGCTGCGCCTTACACAGAAAAAAGGATAAAACTGACACGTTGAAAGGCCTGATCCATAATTTTGTACGCCTGTCATATCAGTCTATATATGCCCCAAATACATCACTGATAGGGACGTGATATCACCTAAAGTGGGAGCAAAAATATTTCAGAATAATTTTTTTTTATATGTAGGAGTGTCGTACAGTAGTTGCATTGTCGCACTATGTATAATACCCAACACCACTCAAAATTAATGATGCGCTTAATGTTCTTAGGTACCATAGTGAATATATTTCATAAAATTGGTTGTTTTACACACAGTGTATGTTTTTCTAAATGTTTCTATTATCTCTGGATTCAGCCCGGATCTCATATCCTCTTTTCTCTAGTAGAAGATTTCTCTTATACTCAATGTTACCCACTAATGAGTACTGTAGAGTGGGGAAAGGGAAGTGACAACTATCTCACAAAAATTGTTATCATTGATAATACCATACAGCTGCTGTTTTCATAAACTGTGGGGGAATATATTTATAAAGTACTATAATACTGCCCCTTATGTACAACAATATAAATACTATAATACTGCACCCTATATACAATAATATAACTACTATAATACTGCTCCTATATACAATAATATAACTACTATAATACTGCCCCTATATACAAGAATATAACTACTATAATACTGCCCCTATATACAAGAATATAACTACTATAATACTGCCCCCTATATACAAGAATATAACTACTATAATACTGCCCCTAGATACAAGAATATAACTACTATAATACTGCCCCCTATATACAAGAATATAACTACTATAATACTGCCCCTAGATACAAGAATATAACTACTATAATACTGCCCCCTATATACAAGAATATAACTACTATAATACTGCCCCTATATACAATAATATAAGTACTATAATACTGCCCCTATATACAATAATATAACTACTGTAATACTGCCCCCTATATACAAGAATATAACTACTATAATACTGCCCCCTATATACAAGAATATAACTACTATAATACTGCTCCTATATACAAGAATACAACTACTATAATACTGCCCCCTATATACAATAATATAACTACTATAATACTGCCCCTATATACAATAATATAACTACTGTAATACTGCCTCCTATATACAAGAATATAACTACTATAATACTGCTCCCTATATACAAGAATATAACTACTATAATACTGCTCCTATATACAAGAATATAGCTACTATAATACTGTAATACTGCCTCCTATATACAAGAATATAAGTACTATAATACTGCCCCTATATACAATAATATAACTACTGTAATACTGCCTCCTATATACAAGAATATAACTACTATAATACTGCCCCTATATACAATAATATAACTACTGTAATACTGCCTCCTATATACAATAATATAACTACTATAATACTGCCCCTTATGTACAATAATATAAATACTATAATACTGCTCCTATATACAATAATATAACTACTATAATACTGCTCCTATATACAAGAATATAACTACTATAATACTGCCCCCTATATACAAGAATATAACTACTATAATACTGCCCCCTATATACAATAATATAACTACTATAATACTGCTCCTATATACAAGAATATAACTACTATTAATACTGCTCCCTATATACAATAATATAACTACTATAATAGTGCCCCCTATATACAAGAATATAACTACTATAATACTGCCTCCTATATACAAGAATATAACGACTATAATACTGCCCCCTATGTACAAGAATATAACTACTATAATACTGCCCCTATATACAAGAATATAACTACTATAATACTGCCCCTATATACAAGAATATAACTACTATAATACTGCCTCCTATATACAAGAATATACCTACTATAATACTGCCCCCTATATGCAAGAATATAACTACTATAATACTGCCCCTATATACAAGAATATAACTACTATAATACTGCCTCCTATATACAAGAATATACCTACTATAATACTGCCCCCTATATACAAGAATATAACTACTATAATACTGCTCCTATATACAAGAATATAACTACTATAATACTGCTCCTATACACAAGAATATAACTACTATAATACTGCCCCTATATACAAGAATATAACTACTGTAATACTGCCCCCTATATACAAGAATATAACTACTATAATACTGCCCCTATATACAAGAATATAACTACTATAATACTGCCTCTATATACAAGAATATAACTACTATAATACTGCCTCCTATATACAAGAATATAACTACTATAATACTGCCCCCTATATACAAGAATATAACTACTATAATACTGCCCCTATATACAAGAATATAACTACTATAATACTGCTCCTATATACAAGAATATAACTACTATAATACTGCCCCCTATATACAAGAATATAACTACTACAATACTGCCCCCTATATACAAGAATATAACTACTATAATACTGCCCCCTATATACAGGAATATAACTACTACAATACTGCCCCCTATATACAAGAATATAACTACTATAATACCTCCCCCTATATACAAGAATATAACTACTACAATACTGCCCCCTATATACAAGAATATAACTACTATAATATTGCCCCCTATATACAGGAATATAACTACTATAATACTGCCCCCTATATACAAGAATATAACTACTATAATACTGCCCCCTATATACAAGAATATAACTACTATACTACTGCTCTCTATATGCAAGAATATAACTACTATAATACTGCACCCTATATACAAGAATATAACTACTATAATACTGCCACTATATACAAGAATATAGCTACTATAATACTTCCCCTATATACAAGAATATAACTACTATAATACTTCCCTCTATATACAAGGATATAACTACTATAATACTGTCCCCTATATACAAGAATATAACTATTATAATACTGCCCCCTATATACAAGAATATAACTACTATAATACTGCCTCCTATATACAAGAATATAACTACTATAATACTGCCTCCTATATACAAGAATATAACTACTATAATACTGCTCCCTATGTACAAGAATATAACTACTATAATACTGCTCCTATATACAAGAATATAACTACTATAATACTGCCTCATATATACAAGAATATAACTACTATAATACTGCTCCCTATATACAAGAATATAACTACTATAATACTGCTCCTATATACAAGAATATAACTACTATAATACTTATTCTATATATAAGAATATAACTACTATAATACTGCCCCTATATACAATAATATAACTACTATAACACTGTGGCGTATATACAAGAATATAACTACTATAACACTGTCCCGTATATACAAGAATATAACTACTATAATACTGCCTCTATATACAAGAATATAACTACTATAATACTGCCCCTGTTTACAAGAATATAACTACTATAATACTGCCCCTATATACAAGAATATAACTACTATAATACTGCCCCTATATACAAGAATATAACTACTATAATACTGCCCCTATATACAAGAATATAACTACTATAATACTGCCTCCTATATACAAGAATATAACTACTATAATACTGCTCCCTATTTACAAGAATATAACTACTATAATACTGCCCCCTATATACAAGAATATAACTACTATAATACTGCTCCCTATATGCAAGAATATAACTGCTATAATACTGCTCCTTATATGCAAGAATATAACTGCTATAATACTGCCCCTATATACAAGAATATAACTACTATAATACTGCCCCTATATACAAAAATATAACTACTATAATACTGCCCCCTATATACAAGAATATAACTACTATAATACTGCTTTTATATACAAGAATATAACTACTATAATACTGCGCCTATATACAAGAATATAACTACTATAATACTGCCCCTATATACAAGAATATAACTACTATAATACTGCCTCCTATATACAAGAATATAACTACTATAATACTGCTCCCTATATACAAGAATATAACTACAATAATACTGCCCCCTATATACAAGAATATAACTACTATAATACTGCTCCCTATATGCAAGAATATAACTGCTTCAATACTGCCCCTATATACAAGAATATAACTACTATAATACTGTCCCCTATATACAAGAATATAACTACTATAATACTGCCCCTATATACAAGAATATAACTACTATAATACTGCCCCCTATATACAAGAATATAACTACTATAATACTGCCCCCTATATACAAGAATATAACTACTATAATACTGCTTCTATATACAAGAATATAACTACTATAATACTGCGCCTATATACAAGAATATAACTACTATAATACTGCTCCCTATATACAAGAATATAACTACTATAATACTGCTCCCTATATACAAGAATATAACTACTATAATACTTGCCCTCTATATACAAGAATATAACTACTATAATACTGCCCCTATATACAAGAATATAACTACTATAATACTGCTCCCTATATACAAGTATATAACTACTATAATACTGCCCCTATATACAAGAATATAACTACTATAATACTGCTCCTATATACAAGAATATAACTACTATAATACTGTCCCCTATATACAAGAATATAACTACTATAATACTGCCCCTATATACAAGAATATAACTACTATAATACTGCTCCCTATATACAAGAATATAACTACTATAATACTGCCCCCTATATACAAGAATATAACTACTATAATACTGCTTCTATATACAAGAATATAACTACTATAATACTGCGCCTATATACAAGAATATAACTACTATAATACTGCTCCCTATATACAAGAATATAACTACTATAATACTGCCCCTATATACAAGAATATAACTACTATAATACTTCCCCTCTATATACAAGAATATAACTACTATAATACTGCCCCTATATACAAGAATATAACTACTATAATACTGCTCCCTATATACAAGAATATAACTACTATAATACTGCCCCCCTATGGGCAAGAATAAGAACGCAGTTCCCTATAGATGATCTGATCCCAGAGTTCTCTGATTATACAGTTTTTGGATGCCCGTTTTCTCTTTTCTCTTTTTTGTATTGTGTAAAGAGTTTGCTTGCATTATTCTGTGACTTTTGTTCCCGCAGTGAATAGATTCTGATATTACATACGTGACTTTGCTCAGTACTTGTTGATTTCCCAGCAGATGAAAGACTCCAAAAACATATTAATATATGTAAATATTGAGCGCGGACACTGTGACAAAGGATTTTAAGAGAGAAACCTTCTTATTAATGCGCCTCTTGTCAGCACCGGGCAGTGTATGCAGAGGCTTATATGACATAAATTTACATAAATCCACGTTCACATCTGATTTCATGCATTGTAAGAGATGACAAGTGACTTGCGGAGAATGGGAGTTGAGTTCAAAAGTGATCATTAAAGGGGTTTTCTCATTGTATAATGAAACGTATCTTGTTCATCCTCTGAAAGATGGACATTCTGTAGACCAGACTAGTACATTTTACCTGCATTAATACATTGTAGCAAACTATCATGACACCCAGCTGTCAATTTTCTCATACATTTCTAGGATCAATAACAGAGGAACGGTACAATGCAGAGTTCTAAGAAAAGATGTTCCAGAAATCTTATTTTATGGGGAACACAAGTATTTAGGTGACCAGTCATCTTTAACAGCACCATACATGACCCAGATAGTACCACCATACAGAGCCCAAATAATAATTCCATGAAGTGCCCAAATAACAGCACCATACATGACCCAGATAGTACCACCATACAGAGCCCAAATAATAATACCATGTAGTGCCCAAATAACAGCACCATACATGACCCAGATAGTACCACCATACAGAGCCTAAATAATAATACCATGAAGTTCCCAAATAACAGCACCATACATGACCCAGATAGTACCACCATACAGAGCCCAAATAATAATACCATGTAGTGCCCAAATAACAGCACCATACATGACCCAGATAGTACCACCATACAGAGCCTAAATAATAATACCATGAAGTTCCCAAATAACAGCACCAGACATGACCCAGATAGTACCACCATACAGAGCCCAAATAATAATACCATGAAGTGCCCAAATAACAGCACCATACATGACCCAGATAGTACGACCATACAAAGCTCAATTAATAATACCATGTATCACCCAAATAACAGCACCATACATGACCCACATAGTACCACCACACAGAGCCTAAATAATAATACCATGAAGTGCCCAAATAACAGCACCATACATGACCCAGATAGTACCACCATACAGAGCCCAAATAATAATACGATTAAGTGCCCAAATAATAGAACTATACATGACCAAGATAGTACCACCAATCAGAGCCCAAATAATAATAATACCATGAAGTGCCCAAATAAGAGCAAATACATGAACCAGATAGTACCACCAATCAGAGCCCAAATAATAATACCATGTAGTGCCCAAATAACAGCACCATACATGACCCATATGGTACCACCACACAGAGCCTAAATAATAATACCATGTAGTGCCCAAATAACAGCACCATACATGACCCAGATAGTACCACCAATCAGAAACCAAATAATAATACCATGTAGCGGCCAAATAATACCACCATACATGACCCAGATAGTACTACCACACAGAGCCTAAATAATAATACCATGTAGTGCCCAAATAATAGAACCATACATGACCTAAGTAGTACCATCATACAGAGCCCAAATAATAATACCATGAAGTGCACAAATAACAGCAACATACATGAGCCAGATAGTACCACCATACAGAGCCCAAATAATAATACAATGTAGTGCCCAAATAACAACCCTATACAGTCCCCAAATAATACCGCCACAGAGTGCCCAAATAACTCACATCCAATGTATGTCTATACTGATCCAGGAGGGGAATATAAGCAGATCGAATCAACCTGAAGGGTAAAGGACCATAGACGGTAGGGCACTAGCCCCGTTTGCGCCATTCTTGTCCTGGAGTATGGGGCCCCCTGCCACCGGATTTAAACATAGCCGATGGACACATGATCCCAAAGAAACCTGAACTGACAGGTTTAGGTGCACGCTCCAGAGAGCGCAGGACATTTTGTTCTCTGGGCTTGTAGCTTTATTTACACTTCAGCGCATATCGGTGGAACAACATAAATGTATTTTAAATGGGAATTTTGTTCCTTGGAGGGTTGTGCAGCTCTCACAGATGATCTTATGCATCAGGTTAGAAGTTACCCCTGTAATTGACAGGAATGCTTTTCTGAGCGCCGCTGCTCTCCCCTCATCGTGCTACGCCACAGCGCACACACAGGATTTGATCTTAATATATATTGTCTCGGCTACGAGGTTCCCCTACGGACTATGACGGCGGCTGTCAGCTGCTCTCCGATTTAACAAGTCTCGTCCAGGCCTGGCGTCGTGTATTCCTATAAGATGTGCATGAATACGCCACGGAGCGCTCAACCCCACTAATTGGAGCAGACGGTGGAAAACATCTGGGGATGGGAAGATGCTGACGAGGAGGCAGCTGTCGGGACGGTTATCTCAGCATAGTAACAAATTTTGCGGCAGATAGACGGGTCTATTAACAAGTAGCGGATATATGTCCGGGACGGATCCTACGCTGCATTAACCCCGTGGGACCTGGAAGTAGTTGATAAAGATATACTTCAGTCATTCCTCTTCTATCAGACTGTAAAAAAAAAACCTATTTAGCCATTCCTTAGTTACATCTGTTCCTGGGAAAGTTGGGTGTTAACAAATATGGCTACTATTGTACCTTCTACTAGGGTTTGTCACACTACTTTTCCATATTCCTGAATGACAAATCTGCCTGATTATGCAGTGATACAGTCTCCTACACAGATGCAAAATAAGGCAGACATGATGTTCAGTACCAATAAAGGTGGGTGGGGGTAAATGTTTTCTGTGGATTTCAGCATATTTGCACTTACTAGGTACATTACCTCAATACTGCCATACAGTGCCAACATAATACCACCGTTCAGTGACCTATATAATACTGACATACAACACCTAAATAATACTACCATACAGGGGCTAAATTATACTGCCATACAGTGCCAACATAATAGTTGCACACAGTCCCTACATAATAGTACGATACACTGCCTATATAATACTGTCATACAGTGCCTACATAATACTGCCATACAGTACCTAGAGCCATACAGTACCTACATAATGCTGCCATACAGCGCGTATATAATACTGCCATACAGTACCTACATAATACAGTGCCTACATAATGCTGCCATACAGCGCGTATATAATACTGCCATACAGTGCCTACGTAATACTGCCTACATACAGTACCTAGAGCCATACAGTGCCTACATAATGCTGCCATACAACGCCTACATAATACTGCCATACAGCGTCTAAATAATACTGCCATACAGCGTCTACATAATACTGCCATACAGCGTCTACATAATACTGCCATACAGTGCCTACATAATACTGCCATACAGCGCCAACATTATAGTGCCATACAATGCCTACATAATACTGCCATACAGTGCCTATATAATACTGCCATACAGAACCTACATAATTCTGCCATACAGTGCCTATATAATACTGCCATACAGAGTCTACATAATTCTGCCATACAGCATCTGTATAATACTGCCATACAGTGCCTACATAATACTGCCATACAGCACCTACATAATACTGCCATACAGCACCTACATAATACTGCCATACACTACCTACATAATACTGCCATACAGTGTCTACATAATACTGCCATACAGCACCTACATAATACTGACATACAGTGCCTACATAATACAGCCATACAGTGCC
The DNA here is from genome assembly GCF_050947455.1 of Rhinoderma darwinii. Taxonomy (NCBI): domain Eukaryota; kingdom Metazoa; phylum Chordata; class Amphibia; order Anura; family Rhinodermatidae; genus Rhinoderma; species Rhinoderma darwinii. The sequence goes on along the minus strand of NC_134696.1, from coordinate 100,682,703 downwards.
TACATAATACTGCCATACAGTGCCTACATAATACTGCCATACAGTGCCTACATAGTACTGCCATACAGTGCCTACATAATACTGCCATACAGTGTCTACACAATACTGCCATGCAGTGCCTACATAATACTGCCATACATTTCCTACATAATACTGCCATACAGTGCCTACATAATACTGCCATACAGTGTCTACATAATACTGCCATACATTTCCTACATAATACTACCATACAGTGCCTACATAATACTGCCATACATTTCCTACATAATACTACCATACAGTGCCTACATAATACTGCCATACAGTGCCTACATAATACTACCATACAGTGTCTACATAATACTGCTATACAGTGCCTACATAATACTGCCATACATTTCCTACATAATACTACCATACAGTGTCTACATAATACTGCCATACATTTCCTACATAATACTACCATACAGTGCCTACATAATACTGCCATACATTTCCTACATAATACTGCCATACAGTGTCTACATAATACTGCCATACAGTGCCTACATAATACTGCCATACAGTGTCTACAGAATACTTCCATGCAGTGCCTACATAATACTGCCATACATTTCCTACATAATACTACCATACAGTGCCTACATAATACTGCCATACAGTGCCTACATAATACTGCCATACAGTGTCTACATAATACTGCCATATAGTGCCCACATAATACTGCCATACAGTGTCTACATAATACTGCCATACAGTGTCTACATAATACTGCCATACAGTGTCTACATAATACTGCCATACAGTGTCTACATAATACTTCCATGCAGTGCTTACATAATACTGCCATACAGTGTCTACATAATACTGCCATACAGTGTCTACATAATACTGCCATACAGTGTCTACATAATACTGCCATACAGTGCCTACATAATACTGCCATACAGTGCCTACATAATACTGCCATACAGTGCCTACATAATACTGCCATACAGTGCCTACATAATACTGCCATACAGCGCCCACATAATACTGCCATACAGTGCTTACATAATAGTGCCATACAGTGCCTACATAATACTGCCATACAGTGCCTACATAATACTGCCATACAGTGTCTACATAATACTGCCATACAGTGTCTACATAATACTTCCATGCAGTGCCTACATAATACTGCCATACAGTGTCTACATAATACTGCCATACAGTGTCTACATAATACTGCCATACAGTGTCTACATAATACTGCCATACAGTGCCTACATAATACTGCCATACATTTCCTAAATAATACTGCCATACAGAGTCTACATAATACTGCCATACAGTGCCCACATAATACTGCCATACAGTGCCTACATAATACTGCCATACAGTGTCTACATAATACTGCCATACAGTGTCTACATAATACTGCCGTACAGTGCCTACATAATACTGCCATACAGTGCCTACATAATACTACCATACAGTGTCTACATAATACTGCCATACAGTGCCTACATAATACTGCCATACAGTGCCTACATAATACTGCCATACAGTGCCTACATAATACTGCCATACAGTGCCTACATAATACTGCCATACAGTGCCTACATAATACTGCCATACAGCGCCCACATAATACTGCCATACAGTGCTTACATAATAGTGCCATACAGTGCCTACATAATACTGCCATACAGTGCCTACATAATACTGCCATACATTTCCTACATAATACTGCCATACAGTGCCTACATTATAGGGCCATACAATACACACTGCATAGATAATGGTACCATACAGTGAACACATAGTAGTGCCATGCACTGAGTTGATAATTTCCCACCTGGCACCACGTTCATCACAACCCCCTAGGAAGTAAACTTAGATCAGAGCACATGCAGATCATTTACTAGCGATCACGCCAGGACAGTTGCCTCTTTTGCCCCGGCTATGATTCAGATTACACCTAGTCCAGCCTCTATTTACTATAATAAGGCTATAACAGCAGAGATCTAGCGGCGGTCGGATTAGGAGTCGGCACAGAGATGAGGTAGAGAATTTTAAAATATTTATTCAGTTTTTCTTCTCCGTGTTCCTGATCATCTTCAACCATAACTACTGCACCCCGAAGAATCATCTGTCCTCAGTGCACTCCGGTTGTTGGTCTGCAAGCCTCACACATGATCTCCGACAACCTTATTCCCACGCTCTTGCTGCCAGTAAAGACATTAAATAGCTGCAACCATTTCACTTTATTTAAAGATTCAATTCATTCCACTTGAAAGCAGAAAAAGACGGATATTTCGTCTATAAGCGGCGGCGCTTTCCACACTGGCCAACCTGGCATCTGGTACCAGGAGCGTTCTCTGACAAACAGTTATTTTCACATCTCTCTCCATTAATAGGATTGTGCCAAGTATATAAGTGACGCCTTTATTATACACTGAATGGGTTTTAATGAAGGCTGGACGCTGCCCGTCGTCTTGGCAAATCCTCTGAAACACACAAGAACTGATTGGAGAGAACCAACGTGGCAAGAACGACCATCTGTGATTCCTCCAATGCCAGGCTGCGGGCTAACATGAAGCTTTAGATCTGCCAGTGCTGAAGGGCAGTGCCACCTGCTGCAGGCTGTGGTACCTGCTAAGCAAAAGGGTGGGTGGTGATGCCCATCGGGTTGCTTGATTTACTCCAACTCCAGCATCTGAGTCAAAAAATAAAAAGGCTGCAGAATGACAAACCTCGCAGGATTGTGCACCCCAGCACCAAATATCTGATTCATGAACCCCACTTTATCTCCATCCTTACAGAATATGTCCACAGTTAAATTAAATATATAAATATAAACTACATACATATAACTTATTACACAATTCTGATTATTATTATGATTATTATTATTATTATTATTATTATTAAAAACAGTCAGCAAGCATGTCATCACTCTCTCCCTTTAATAGTAGGGGGCAGCTATTTTCTCCTACATCAGATGATTGTGCATTGACTGGTGTAAAGATTACAGTTCCAGAATGCAAATCACCAAAGTAAGGTCTGTGTAGGACATTATGCAAACAAGGGATGCTAGGAGATTTTAGCTATGAAGTCTGCAGGATTGTAAATGCTGCTCTGGAGAATAATACAGGATGTAACTCAGGATCAGTACAGGATAAGTAATGTAATGTATATACACAGTGACTCCACCAGCAGAATAGTGAGTGCAGCTCTGGAGTATAATACAGGATATAACTCAGGATCAGTACAGGATAAGTAATGTAATGTATGTACACAGTGACTCCACCAGCAGAATAGTGAGTGCAGCTCTGGAGTATAATACAGGATGTAACTCAGGATCAGTACAGGATAAGTAATGTAATGTATGTACACAGTGACTCCACCAGCAGAATAGTGAGTGCAGCTCTGGAGTATAATACAGGATGTAACTCAGGATCAGTACAGGATAAGCAATGTAATATATGTACACAGTGACTCCAGCAGAATAGTGAGTGCAGCTCTGGAGTATAATACAGGATGTAACTCAGGATCAGTGCAGGATAAGTAATGTAATGTATGTACACAGTGACTCCACCAGCAGAATAGTGAGTGCAGCTCTGGAGTATAATACAGGATGTAACTCAGGATCAGTACAGGATAAGTAATGTAATGTATGTACACAGTGACTCCACCAGCAGAATAGTGAGTGCAGCTCTGGAGTATAATACAGGATGTAACTCAGGATCAGTACAGGATAAGCAATGTAATATATGTACACAGTGACTCCAGCAGAATAGTGAGTGCAGCTCTGGAGTATAATACAGGATGTAACTCAGGATCAGTGCAGGATAAGTAATGTAATGTATGTACACAGTGACTCCACCAGCAGAATAGTGAGTGCAGCTCTGGAGTATAATACAGGATATAACTCAGGATCAGTACAGGATAAGTAATGTAATGTATGTACACAGTGACTCCACCAGCAGAATAGTGAGTGCAGCTCTGCAGTATAATACAGGATATAACTCAGGATCAGTACAGGATAAGTAATGTAATGTATGTACACAGTGACTAAACCAGCAGAATAGCGTGTGCAGCTCTGGAGTATAATACAGGATGTAACTCAGGATCAGTACAGGATAAGTAATGTAATGTATGTACACAGTGACTCCACCAGCAGAATAGTGAGTGCAGCTCTGCAGTATAATACAGGATATAACTCAGGATCAGTACAGGATAAGTAATGTAATGTATGTACACAGTGACTACACCAGCAGAATAGCGTGTGCAGCTCTGGAGTATAATACAGGATGTAACTCAGGATCAGTGCAGGATAAGTAATGTAATGTATGTACACAGTGACTCCACCAGCAGAATAGTGAGTGCAGCTCTGGAGTATAATACAGGATATAACTCAGGATCAGTACAGGATAAGTAATGTAATGTATGTACACAGTGACTACACCAGCAGAATAGCGTGTGCAGCTCTGGAGTATAATACAGGATGTAACTCAGGATCAGTACAGGATAAGTAATGTAATGTATGTACACAGTGACTCCACCAGCAGAATAGTGAGTGCAGCTCTGGAGTATAATACAGGATGTAACTCAGGATCAGTACAGGATAAGCAATGTAATATATGTACACAGTGACTCCACCAGCAGAATAGTGAGTGCAGCTCTGGAGTATAATATAGGATGTAACTCAGGATCATTACAAGAGCAGTAATGAAATAGACTTACAAAGTGATTCAATTTAAGTTCTGCCCATAAAATGCTGTGATTTAAATGTTTGGCATAAATTAAAAAACAGTCTATTCATTTACTACATCAGTGTGAGTGCAGTAATTATATTAAATCTGAAGACGGTGTGTGTCCTCCCATTGAGCGACCAAAACAAAAAAAATGCAAAGTATGAATCCAGCCTAAAGGTGCTTTCACACATGCTGTCATTCATGTGAATGTTACTTTGACATGTACCACCTACCTAAACATTGCTGCAGACCAAGTGCACCCCTTCACAGCCACAGTATTCCTTAAAGGGGTTTTCCACTACCGGACAACTAATGACCTATCCACCGGATAGTTCATCAGTATATGATCGGTGGGAGTCCAACACCAGGACCGTGCACCGATCATCTACTTTGGCTGCCTCTGGGGACCTGATGTACATGCCGGAAGCAGATGGCTCTGGCCACGGAATAGCGGCCAAGCTGCCGTACTGCAGTATTCAAGTGAATAGGAGCAGAGCTGGAGTTCGGCAGCACGGCCGCTATGCAATGTACAGAGCCAAATGCTTCCGCCTCCGTACATTGCACACTGTGCAACGACATCCGGTGCCCGCAGGCAGCCGAAGCAGCTGATCGGTGCGGGTGTCGGACCTGCACCGATGATATACTGATGACCTATCCGGCGGATAGGTCATCAGATGTCCGGTAGTGGAAAACCCCTTTAATTGCAGTGCCCTCTTTCAGCAGGATATATTTAAGCCTGTTGGACTTCTGGAGTTGGATCCCTTTGCCTGCTTTCTTCTGGGGGCTTTCAACAAATTTTGGGTTATCTGTGGGACTGTGTGCTGCATATCTGTGGCCAGACACTGATGTTGGGGGAGGGGGCCGGGCTCACAATCGTCGTTCTATTTCATTCCAAAGGTGTTGGATGGGGTTGAGGTCAGGACTCTGTGTGGCCAGTCAAGTTCTTCCATCCCCAAACTCACCCACGGCTTTATTGAACTCGCTGTGTGCTCTGGGGCGCAGTCATGCTGGAACTGTTACCCCAAAGTTGGAAGCTATAATTGTGTAAAATGTCTTTGTATGTTGTAGCATTAACCCTTCACTGGAAATAAGGGGCCAAACCCTGACAATTACACCTCCTCTACCACATGTAAGCATTATGCATTCCAGTAGGTAGCGCTCTCCTGGCATCCGCCAAACCCAGATTATTCCGCCATCAGGCTGTCAAATAGTGAGCGGTGACTTATCACTCCAGAGAACACAATGCTCCAGAGTCCATTGGCGGCGTGCTTTACACCACTCCAGCCGCTGCTTGGCATTGTGAATGGTGATCGTGTGTGCTGCGACCATGGAAACCCATTTCATGAACACACAGCTCCGGTGCTGATGTCACTTTCCGAGGCGGTGTGAAGCTCTGTAGCGAGTGATACAACAGAAGATAGGAGATTATTACCAAACATGCACTTCAGTACTCAACGGTCCCACTCTGTGAGTTACATGTACTGCTTCATGGCTGAGCTGTTGTCACCTTTAGTTGCCTTCGGTTTCTAATAATAACACTTACAGGTGACCAGTTAAATCTAGCAGATAATAATAACACAGGTGACCAGGGTAGATCTAGCAGATAATGATAATAATAACACTTACAGGTGACCGGGACAGATCTAGCAGATAATAATAACACTTACAGGTGACTGGGGCAGATCTAGCAGATAATAATAACATTTACAGGTGACCAGGGTAGATCTAGCAGATAATAATAACACTTACAGGTGACCGGGGCAGATCTAGCAGATAATAATAATACTTACAGGTGACCGGGGCAGATCTAGCAAATAATAATAAGACTTACATGTAACTGGGGCAGATCTAGCAGATAATAATATAACTTACATATGACTAGGGCAGATATAGCAGATAATAATACTTACAGGTGATCAGGGCAGATAGAGCAGATAATAATAACACTTACAGGCGACCGGAGAAGATCCAGCAAATAATAATAACACTTACAGGTGACCGGGATAGATCTAGCAGATAATTATAACACTTACAGGTGACCGTGGCAGATCTAGAATATACTAATAACACTTACAAGTGACTGGGGCAGATCTAGCAGATAATAATATATCTTACAGATGACCAGGGCGGATATAGCAGATAATAATAATGTAATGGCAGGAAGGAGGTGAAGGGAACAAGTGAGCCCTAATCTACCCACCGCCCTGTCCCTGCCTACTTGCAACGACCCGCCCTAGGCGACGGGGGACAACTTGGCGGCGGTCCCTACGCTGTCTAAGTGCAAGGGAGTACAAACAGGGAACACGCAAGGGAATACAGTAGCCCACGGAACGCCGCGAGGAAACGGAGCGGTGAATGAGCCAGTCAGGATCAGGAAGTAGTGGAGTATACAAACGGGAGCACGGAGCAGAAGCAAGCCAGGGGCAGAGCAACGCAGGATAAACGGAACTGAAGCAAGGCAGAAGCACGGCAGAAGCAGGCTGGAGCAAGGCAGCAGTGGGGCCAGGAATCCAAGAAGAATAACAAGCAAGGAGGAAGAGAAAACGGCAGGTATAAATGGACAGGGGGCGGAGCTAACTCTGACTGACCAGGCCGCGATAGGCTCTCCCACTCCTGAGCCTGCCACCCTGATTGGTGGGAGCAGGTGTCAGTCTCAGAGGTCTGGCCTCAGGTGTCGACTGATTAATCCTGGGAGTATACCCAGACGTAGTGCCTGGCAGATCCTTTACAAATAATACAGGTAAACAGAGCAGATATAGCAGATAATAATAATAATACTTACAGGTGACCGGGGCAGATTTAGCAGATAATATAAACACTTACAGGTGACTGGGATAGATCTAGCAGATAATAATAACACTTACAGGTGACTGGGGAAGATCTAGCAGATAATAATAAAATTTACAGGTGAACAGGGTAGATCTAGCAGATAATAATAACACTTACAGGTGACCGGGGCAGATCTAGCAGATAATAATAATTCTTACAGGTGACCGGGGCAGATCTAGCAGATAATAATAACACTTACAGGTGACTGGGGCAGATCTAGCAGATAATAATAACATTTACAGGTGACGGTGGCAGATAGAGAAGATAATAATAATAACACTTACAGGTGACGGGGCAGATTTAGCAGATAATATAAAAACTTACAGGTGACTGGGATAGATCTAGCAGATAATTATAGCACTTACAGGTGACGGTGGCAGATAGAGCAGATAATAATAATAACACTTACAGGTGACCGGGGCAGATCCATCAGATAATAACACTTACAGGTGACCGGAGAAGATCCAGCAGATAATAATAACACTTACAGGTGATCGGAGAAGATCCAGCAGATAATAATAACACTTACAGGTGAACGGGATAGATCTAGCAGATAATTATAACACTTACAGGTGACCGTGGCAGATCTAGCATATACTAATAACACTTACAAGTGACTGGGGCAGATCTAGCAGATAATATATCTTACAGGTGACCAGGGCAGATATAGCACATAATAATAATACAAGTAAACAGAGCAGATATAGCAGATAATAATAATAATACTTACAGGTGACCGGCGCAGATCTAGCAGATAATATATCTTACAGGTGACCAGGGCAGATATAGCACATAATAATAATACAGGTAAACAGAGCAGATATAGCAGATAATAATAATACTTACAGGTGACCAGGGCAGATCTAGCAGATAATAATAACACTTAGAGGTGAGCGGGGCAGATCTAGCAGATAATAATAACACTTACAGGTGACCGGGGCAGATCTAGCAGATAATAATAACACTTACAGGTGACCAGGGCAGATCTAGCAGATAATAATTATAATACTTACAGGTGACCAGGGCAGATCTAGCAGATAATAATAACACTTACAGGTGACCGGGCAGATCTAGCAGATAATAATAACACTTACAGGTGACCGGGCAGATCTAGCAGATAATAATAACACTTACAGGTGACCGGGCAGATCTAGCAGATAATAATAATAATACTTACAGGTGACGGGGCAGATCTAGCAGATAATAATAACACTTACAGGTGACCGGGCAGATCTAGAAAATCTGAAATCTCAAGAACTGACTTAAAGGAGACATCATATGACAACGTGTTGTGTAAAGTCACTAAGGTCTTCAGTATGACCCATACAATTAGCAATGTTTTCCTATGGAGATTGCATGGCTGTGTGCGTAATTTTATGCACTTCTTTAGAATGGTCTGAAACCCCTTTACTCAATATTTAGGAGCGGTGTCTACATACTTTTGGCCATATAGTGAAATGATTTACCAGGAGATGCCCAAGTAATTCCAGCATAGTCATATCACTATATATAATTGAATATATTTGTAAGCCCCTGGACTGTGAAGGTGATTTCACCCTGCGGTAAGGTAACACAATACCCCGTTTACGCCATGAATTCTCCATATGACGTTCGTACCTCGCAGACCTCACTCCAGCATCTGGACCCAGTCATCCCAATAATTTCCGCTCACAGACTTTGAATTCAGGTTCATGATGCATAAAAATCTAATAAAGATGATTACCATACTTCTTAAATATCTAATGCGGGGAGCGAGCGCTCGTATAGCCGGGATAAATTCTCGCATTAAATTATTTACATTAATTAATAATTAAAATTAATTAAATTCACACACCCTGACTGCCTAATTCTAGTGTCTTGTAAGATTAATTAGCGCCAGCTGCAATAAAATTGTTCATCTTTAATTAAAAGGGACATCAAATTTAAATTTATAGCGATTTCTCGGTGCTTCTAATAAAACAGAAATATGCCGAAAAAATTCTCGAATCTGATGTACGATTGATAATCTGGACTTGGTTGGTAATATGGAATACCATGACATCAAATCGATCTATTTTTTTTAATCGCTGCTACTCAGCTACTATACACACCCATAGAAGATCTGATTTAAAGGGAAAGTGTAACCTGCTTAAAAATTTGGCCAGTTTACAATATATTCTCAGTAGGGTGTGAATTCTGCATTAAAAATATCCCCTCTGTAAATATTCAAGGTCATCCGCTCTGTTTCAGCTGCCATTTACCTTATGCAATATCAACTATTGAGTCCGATGCAACACTGCCCCTAGTGGTAATATGCTTGAGTTGATGCAGAGCATACAAAATTGACACTCATTATGGTGTTAGGTTTTGCAACCCAGGAACAAAGGACCTGGTGTTTGTTTCACCCTCCGCCCCCTTTAAGCCGATACCCCACCTTCATGTTGACAATGCTGCCATTCCTCTGCAGAGTACTAGTCCTGTACAATTTTTTGCCACCCAAGACTGTGGCAGATCTCGCCAAGGGTCCCAAAGCAGCTGCATAGTCTGCCTTTATGGTATGTACACCATTGGTTTGTAGAGAAGGGAAAATTGAGCAGGTTCATACCCATGATCTAAATTGGACATGGAACCAAACTAAACCGGGACCCTCTTCTCCAAACGCCCCATAGCTGTCCACAAGACCATGGTGCGTCCTCTATGGGTCATCTTTGTAAAGGGCAGATGTCCTGGTCTTCATATACAATGTCTTATTGAGCCAATTCCTGATCATTCGGATAAATTAATTTCCACACCACGTTCCCAAGTTGTTCCCAACACAATGAAGGTTGCCGATCCGTTGCATTCAATTACAAGTCAATGTAATCTAATTTTAATGGAAATTCGTCCTAAGGTTTTTTTTTGCAACTATGTTTATAATTCCCAGGAAGAATTTACTAATGAAAAGGTTTGTGTAGAAAGGTTTGGGTGGAAGGAATTCTTTGATGTAACCGTAAGACGCTTGTGTCTTCCCAGGTCGGGAGTAATCAAGCTCCATGAATCCCACAGACAGGATGAACTCGTGCAAGTTTATGAACCAGGACATTGAAAGTCGAGGGATTAAGTTGCCCAAACAAGCAAAGAACCCTCCGGTTGTGCCGACCAACCGAACCATGGTAACGGCAGAACCGGAGAAGAGACGAAGGCAGAGGTACGTAGAGAAAGACGGGAAATGTAACGTTCACCATGGCAACGTCCGGGAGACCTACCGCTATCTGACAGACATATTCACTACCTTGGTGGACCTCAAGTGGAGATTTAATCTACTAGTCTTTACCATGGTCTACACCAGCACATGGATTTTCTTTGGATTCATTTGGTGGCTCATTGCCTACATCCGTGGAGACCTGGAACATACTGAGGATGAATCGTGGACTCCTTGCGTGGATAAGTTGAACGGTTTTGTATCTGCTTTCCTTTTCTCTATAGAGACAGAAACCACCATTGGTTATGGGTACAGGGTCATAACGGACAAGTGCCCAGAGGGAATCGTTCTTCTGCTGGTCCAAGCTATCCTTGGCTCCATAGTCAACGCCTTCATGGTGGGCTGCATGTTTGTAAAGATCTCCCAGCCAAAGAAACGGGCCGAGACCCTCATGTTCTCCCATATGGCTGTCATCTCTGTGAGGGACGGGAAGCTTTGTTTGATGTTTAGGGTGGGAGACCTGAGAAATTCACACATTGTGGAGGCGTCCATCAGAGCCAAGCTGATCAAGTCCAAACAAACTAAAGAGGGAGAGTTTATTCCTCTCAACCAGACGGACCTAAATGTGGGATTCGACACAGGAGACGACCGTCTCTTCCTGGTTTCCCCTCTTATTATCTGTCATGAGTTTAACGAGCATAGTCCTTTCTGGGAGATCTCCAAGGATCAGCTGGGAAAGGAAGAGTTTGAGATTGTGGTCATTTTAGAAGGAATGGTGGAAGCTACAGGTAAGATCCAAAGTATCCAACCAATGTACGATAACCTAGTGAGATCATTGCAAACATTTCCCATGATGCTTTGTACATTCTCAATATATGCTACGGTAGACTCCAGGAAATTTATACTGCAGGTTGGAACGCAGAATGTGTATAATAAGGCTGACACGTGTTTTCAGAGGTATTGTAATGGCCCCATAAGAACATGTGGAAACAATGCCCTTCTTCAGAACAATGAAGCACCACCATGCATCTTTGTACAAATTTAAGAAGGTCCTTGATGCGTTTCTTGAAAAATGTAGTATTAAAGGTTATGAGTGCTAGATTCTGGAGATGGGATATTGATCCCGGGATGTATTCTGATTGACATATTTGGAGTCGGAAAGGAATTTTTCCATATTATGTGATTGTAATTTTTTACATCCCCCTCCGACACATACACATGCTTCTCTGTCCTTTCTCAAACGTATTTAGCTACTAATATTACCAAACCACACTGCATACCTTTACTACATCAGCAATAACTACTATAATAATGCCCCTATGTACAACCATATATCTACTATAATACTGGCCCCTATGTACAAGAAAATAACTACTATAATACTGCCCCCTATATATAAGAATATAACTACTATAATACTGCCCCCTATATACAAGAATATAACTACTATAATACTGCCCCTATATACAAGAATATAACTACTATAATACTGCCTCCTATATACAAGAATATAACTACTATAATACTGCCCCTATATACAAGAATATAACTACTATAATACTGCTCCTATATACAAGACTATAACTACTATAATACTGCTCCTATATACAAGAATATAACTACTATAATACTGACCCCTATATACAAGAATATAACTACTATAATACTGCTCCTATATACAAGACTATAACTACTATAATACTGCTCCCTATATACAAGAATATAACTACTATAATACTGCCCCCTATATACAAGAATATAACTACTATAATACTGCCCCTATATACAAGAATATAACTACTATAATACTGCCCCTTATATACAAGAATATAACTACTATAATACTGCCCCCTATATACAAGAATATAACTACTATAATACTGCCCCTATATACAAGAATATAACTACTATAATACTGCCCCTATATACAAGAATATAACTACTATAATACTGCCCCTATATACAAGAATATAACTACTATAATACTGCCCCCTATATATAAGAATAGAACTACTATAATACTGCCACCTATATACAAGAATAGAACTAGTATAATACTGCTCCTATATACAAGAATATAACTACTATAATACTGCTCCTATATACAAGAATATAACTACTATAATACTGCCTCCTATATACAAGAATATAACTACTATAATACTGCTCCTATATACAAGAATATAACTACTATAATACTGCTCCCTATATACAAGACTATAACTACTATAATACTGCCCCCTATGTACAAGAATATAACTACTATAATACTGCCCCCTATATATAAGAATAGAACTACTATAATACTGCCTCCTATATACAAGAATATAACTACTATAATACTGCTCCTATATACAAGAATATAACTACTATAATACTGCCCCTATATACAAGAATATAACTACTATAATACTGCCCCCTATATACAAGAATATAACTACTATAATACTGCTCCTCTATACAAGAATTCAACTACTATAATACTGCCCCTATGTACAACAATATATCTACTATAATACTGGCCCCTATGTACAAGAAAATAACTACTATAATACTGCCCCCTATATATAAGAATAGAACTACTATAATACTGCCCCCTATATACAAGAATATAACTACTATACTACTGCCCCCTATATACAAGAATATAACTACTATAATACTGCCCCCTATGTACAAGAAAATAACTACTGTAATACTGCCCCCTATATATAAGAATAGAACTACTATAATACTGCCCCCTATATACAAGAATAGAACTAGTATAATACTGCTCCTATATACAAGAATATAACTACTATAATACTGCTCCTATATACAAGAATATAACTACTATAATACTGCCTCCTATATACAAGAATATAACTACTATAATACTGCTCCTATATACAAGAATATAACTACTATAATACTGCTCCCTATATACAAGAATATAACTACTATAATACTGCCCCCTATACACAAGAATATAACTACTATAATACTGCCCCCTATATATAAGAATATAACTACTATAATACTGCCTCCTATATACAAGAATATAACTACTATAATACTGCTCCTATATACAAGAATATAACTACTATAATACTGCCCCCTATATACAAGAAAATAACTACTATAATACTGCCCCCTATATACAAGAATATAACTACTATAATACTGCTCCTATATACAAGAATATAACTACTATAATACTGCCCCCTATATACAAGAATATAACTACTATAATACTGCCCCTATATACAAGAATATAACTACTATAATACTGCCCCCTATATATAAGAATATAACTACTATAATACTGCCACCTATATACAAGAATAGAACTAGTATAATACTGCTCCTATATACAAGAATAGAACTACTATAATACTGCTCCTATATACAAGAATATAACTACTATAATACTGCCTCCTATATACAAGAATATAACTACTATAATACTGCTCCTATATACAAGAATATAACTACTATAATACTGCTCCCTATATACAAGAATATAACTACTATAATACTGCCCCCTATATACAAGAATATAACTACTATAATACTGCCCCCTATATATAAGAATAGAACTACTATAATACTGCCTCCTATATACAAGAATATAACTACTATAATACTGCTCCTATATACAAGAATATAACTACTATAATACTGCCCCTATATACAAGAATATAACTACTATAATACTGCCCCCTATATACAAGAATATAACTACTATAATACTGCTCCTCTATACAAGAATATAACTACTATAATACTGCCCCTATGTACAACAATATATCTACTATAATACTGGCCCCTATGTACAAGAAAATAACTACTATAATACTGCCCCCTATATATAAGAATAGAACTACTATAATACTGCCCCCTATATACAACAATATAACTACTATACTACTGCCCCCTATATACAAGAATATAACTACTATAATACTGCCCCCTATGTACAAGAAAATAACTACTGTTAGGCTGGGTTCACACGTGGCGGAATTTCACTTAAATTCCGCTGCGGACACTCCGCAGCGTTAATCCGCAGCGGTGCCGTTTGTCCATTGACTTACACTTTAATTTAGCAGTGTTCGTTTAGACGAGGCGTAAAATTCCGCTGCGGAGCATAGGCTGCGGAGCGGAATTTGGTGTCCGCAGCATGCTCTGTCTGTTGCGGAGCAGTGGCGGACTCATGGCGGAATTTCTCCATTGACTTCAATGGAGAGTCAAAATTCCGCAATGAAGTCCGCAGATCTTATGTGTGCTGCGGAGCGTATTGGTTTTACTACCATGACATTTCTTCATTCTGGCTGGACCTATGTATTTCTAGGTCTACAGCCAGACTGAGGAAGTCAATGGGGCTCCCGTAATGACGGGAGCGTTGCTAGGAGACGTCTGTAAATAGTCACTGTCCAGGGTGCTGAAAGAGTTAAGCGATCGGCAGTAACTGTTTCTGCACCCGGGACAGTGACTACCGATCTCAATATACGTGTATCTGTAAAAAAACATATAAGTTCATACTTACCGAGAACTCCCTGCGTCTGTCTCCAGTCCGGCCTCCCAGGATGACGTTTCAGTGTAAGTGACGGCTGCAGCCAAGCACAGGCTAAGCACAGGCTGCAGCGGTCACATGGACTGGCGCGTCATCCAGGAAGCTCGGGCTGGATGCCGAAAGAGGGACGCGTCACCAAGACAACGGCCGGTAAGTATGAAATTCTTTTACTTTCACTAGGGAAAGTGCTGTCCCTTCTCTCTATCCTGCACTGATAGGGAGAAGGGAAGCACTTTTCCCGCAGTCCGCAGCAGCTAGTCCGCATCAATTTTCTGCACATTTTGTGCAGATCCGCAGCAGAATCTGCGACGCAGATTCTGTGCGGCATTGATGCGAACAGTTGCGGAGGAAATCCGCCACGTGTGGTCATGCCCTAATACTGCCCCCTATATATAAGAATAGAACTACTATAATACTGCCCCCTATATACAAGAATAGAACTAGTATAATACTGCCTCCTATATACAAGAATATAACTACTATAATACTGCTCCTATATACAAGAATATAACTACTATAATACTGCTCCTATATACAAGAATATAACTACTATAATACTGCCTCCTATATACAAGAATATAACTACTATAATACTGCTCCTATATACAAGAATATAACTACTATAATACTACCCCCTATATACAAGAATATAACTACTATAATACTGCCTCCTATATACAAGAATATAACTACTATAATACTGCCCCCTATACACAAGAATATAACTACTATAATACTGCCCCCTATATATAAGAATAGAACTACTATAATACTGCCTCCTATATACAAGAATATAACTACTATAATACTGCTCCTATATACAAGAATATAACTACTATAATACTGCCCCCTATATACAAGAAAATAACTACTATAATACTGCCCCCTATATACAAGAATATAACTACTATAATACTGCTCCTCTATACAAGAATATAACTACTATAATACTGCTCCTATATACAAGAATATAACTACTATAATACTGCCCCCTATATACAAGAAAATAACTACTATAATACTGCCCCCTATATACAAGAATATAACTACTATAATACTGCTCCTATATACAAGAATATAACTACCATAATACTGCCCCTATATACAAGAATATAACTACTATAATACTGCCCCCTATATACAAGAATATAACTACTATAATACTGCTCCTATATACAAGAATATAACTACTATAATACTGCCCCCTATATACAAGAATATAACTACTATAATACTGCCCCTATATACAAGAATATAACTACTATAATACTGCTCCCTATATACAAGAATATAACTGCTATAATACTGCTCCTATATACAAGAATATAACTACTATAATACTGCTCCTATATACAAGAATATAACTACTATAATACTGCCCCCTATATATAAGAATAGAACTACTATAATACTGCCCCCTATATACAAGAATATAACTAGTATAATACTGCTCCTATATACAAGAATATAACTACTATAATACTGCTCCTATATACAAGAATATAACTACTATAATACTGCCTCCTATATACAAGAATATAACTACTATAATACTGCTCCTATATACAAGAATATAACTACTATAATACTGCCCCTATATACAAGAATATAACTACTATAATACTGCCTCCTATATACAAGAATATAACTACTATAATACTGCCCCCTATACACAAGAATATAACTACTATAATACTGCCCCCTATATATAAGAATAGAACTACTATAATACTGCCTCCTATATACAAGAATATAACTACTATAATACTGCTCCTATATACAAGAATATAACTACTATAATACTGCCCCCTATATACAAGAAAATAACTACTATAATACTGCCCCCTATATACAAGAATATAACTACTATAATACTGCTCCTCTATACAAGAATATAACTACTATAATACTGCTCCTATATACAAGAATATAACTACTATAATACTGCCCCCTATATACAAGAAAATAACTACTATAATACTGCCCCCTATATACAAGAATATAACTACTATAATACTGCTCCTATATACAAGAATATAACTACCATAATACTGCCCCTATATACAATAATATAACTACTATAATACTGCCCCCTATATACAAGAATATAACTACTATAATACTGCTCCTATATACAAGAATATAACTACTATAATACTGCCCCCTATATACAAGAATATAACTACTATAATACTGCCCCTATATACAAGAATATAACTACTATAATACTGCTCCCTATATACAAGAATATAACTGCTATAATACTGCTCCTATATACAAGAATATAACTACTATAATACTGCTCCTATATACAAGAATATAACTACTATAATACTGCCCCCTATATATAAGAATAGAACTACTATAATACTGCCCCCTATATACAAGAATATAACTAGTATAATACTGCTCCTATATACAAGAATATAACTACTATAATACTGCTCCTATATACAAGAATATAACTACTATAATACTGCCTCCTATATACAAGAATATAACTACTATAATACTGCTCCTATATACAAGAATATAACTACTATAATACTGCTCCCTATATACAAGAATATAACTACTATAATACTGCCCCCTATATACAAGAATATAACTACTATAATACTGCCCCCTATATATAAGAATAGAACTACTATAATACTGCCTCCTATATACAAGAATATAACTACTATAATACTGCCTCCTATATACAAGAATATAACTACTATAATACTGCTCCTATATACAAGAATATAACTACTATTAGGGCGGGTTCACACGTGGCGGAATTTCACTTAAATTCCGCTGCGGACACTCCGCAGCGTTAATCCGCAGCGGTGCCGTTTGTCCATTGACTTACACTTTAATTTAGCAGTGTTCGTTTAGACGAGGCGTAAAATTCCGCTGCGGAGCATAGGCTGCGGAGCGGAATTTGGTGTCCGCAGCATGCTCTGTCTGTTGCGGAGCAGTGGCGGACTCATGGCGGAATTTCTCCATTGACTTCAATGGAGAGTCAAAATTCCGCAATGAAGTCCGCAGATCTTATGTGTGCTGCGGAGCGTATTGGTTTTACTACCATGACATTTCTTCATTCTGGCTGGACCTATGTATTTCTAGGTCTACAGCCAGACTGAGGAAGTCAATGGGGCTCCCGTAATGACGGGAGCGTTGCTAGGAGACGTCTGTAAATAGTCACTGTCCAGGGTGCTGAAAGAGTTAAGCGATCGGCAGTAACTGTTTCTGCACCCGGGACAGTGTCTACCGATCTCAATATACATGTATCTGTAAAAAAACATATAAGTTCATACTTACCGAGAACTCCCTGCGTCTGTCTCCAGTCCGGCCTCCCAGGATGACGTTTCAGTCTAAGTGACGGCTGCAGCCAATCACAGGCCAAGCACAGGCTGCAGCGGTCACATGGACTGGTGCGTCATCCAGGGAGGTCGGCCTGGATGCCGAAAGAGGGACGCGTCACCAAGACAACGGGCGGTAAGTATGAAATTCTTTTACTTTCACTAGGGAAAGTGCTGTCCCTTCTCTCTATCCTGCACTGATAGGGAGAAGGGAAGCACTTTTCCCGCAGTCCGCAGCAGCTAGTCCGCATCAATTTTCTGCACATTTTGTGCAGATCCGCAGCAGAATCTGCAACGCAGATTCTGTGCGGCATTGATGCGGACAGTTGCGGAGGAAATCCGCCACGTGTGGTCATGCCCTAATACTGCTCCTATATACAAGAATATAACTACTATAATACTGCCTCCCTATATACAAGAATATAACTACTATAATACTGCCCCTATATACAAGAATATAACTACTATAATACTGCCTCCCTATATACAAGAATATAACTACTATAATACTGCCTCTATATACAAGAATATAACTACTATAATACTGCCTCCTATATACAAGAATATAACTACTATAATACTGCTCCCTATATACAAGAATATAACTACTATAATACTGCCCCCTATATACAAGAATATAACTACTATAATGCTGCCCCCTATATACAAGAATATAACTACTCTAATACTGCCCCTATATATAAGAATATAACTACCATAATACTGACCCCTATATACAAGAATATAACTACTATAATACTGCCCCTATATACAAGAATATAACTACTATAATACTGCTCCTATATACAAGAATATAAATACTATAATACTGCCCCTATATACAAGAATATAACTACTATAATACTGCTCCTATATACAAGAATATAACTACTATAATACTGCCCCCTATATACAAGAATATAACTACTATAATACTGCTCCCTATATACAAGAATATAACCACTATAATACTGCCCCCTATATACAAGAATATAACTACTATAATACTGCCCCCTATATACAAGAATATAACTACTATAATACTGCCCCCTATATACAAGAATATATCTACTATAATACTGCCCCTATATACAAGAATATAACTACTATAATACTGCTCCTATATACAAGTATATAACTACTATAATACTGCCCCTATATACAAGAATATAACTACTATAATACTGCCTCCTATATACAAGAATATAACTACTATAATACTGCCCCTAGATACAAGAATATAACTACTATAATACTGCCCCTATATACAAGAATATAACTACTATAATACTGCCCCTATATACAAGAATATAACTACTATAATACTGACCCTATATACAGGAATATACCTACCATAATACTGCCCCCTATATACAAGAATATAACTACTATAATGCTGCCTCTATATACAAGAATATAACTACTATAATACTGCTCCTATATACAAGAATATAACTACTATAATACTGCTCCTATATACAAGAATATAACTACTATAATACTGCCCCCTATATACAAGAATATAACTACTATAATACTGCTCCTATATACAAGAATATAACTACTATAATTCTGCCCCCTATATACAAGAATATAACTACTATAATGCTGCCTCTATATACAAAAATATAACTACTATAATACTGCCCCCTATATACAAGAATATAACTACTATAATGCTGCCTCTATATACAAGAATATAACTACTATAATACTGCCTCTATATGCAAGAATATAACTACTATACTACTGCCCCTATATACAAGAATATAACTACTATAATACTGCCTCTATATACAAGAATATAACTACTATACTACTGCCCCTATATACAAGAATATAACTACTATAATACTGCTCCTATATACAAGAATATAACTACTATAACACTGCCCCCGATATACAAGAATATAACTACTATAATACTGCCCCCTATATACAAGAATATAACTACTATAATGCTGCCTCTATATACAAGAATATAACTACTATAATACTGCCTCTATATACAAGAATATAACTACTATAACACTGCCCCCGATATACAAGAATATAACTACTATAATACTGGCCCTATATACAAGAATATAACTACTATAATGCTGCCTCTATATACAAGAATATAACTACTATACTACTGCCCCTATATACAAGAATATAACTACTATAATACTGCCTCTATATACAAGAATATAACTACTATAATACTGCCTCTATATACAAGAATATAACTACTATACTACTGCCCCTATATACAAGAATATAACTACTATAATACTGCTCCTATATACAAGAATATAACTACTATAATACTGCTCCTATATACAAGAATATAACTACTATAATACTGTCCCCTATATACAAGAATATAACTACTATAATACTGCTCCTATATACACGAATATAACTACTATAATACTACCCCTATATACAAGAATATAAATACTATAATACTGCCTCCTATATACAAGAATATAACTACTATAATACTGCCTCCTATATACAAGAATATAACTACTATAATACTGCCCCTATATACAAGAATATAACTACTATAATACTGCCCCTATATACAGGAATATAACTACTATAATACTGCCCCTATATACAAGAATATAATAATCATTTGTACAGCCGAGATTCAGTTCTTCAGGACTCATCACTTCCATGTTGATATGAGGGGGGCACTGAGGGGTTTTATTATTACACATTGCTCCTGGTCTTTTCCTCTTCTTTTAATTTTTGCATTTAGTGAGAAGTGCCATTCCACAATATTAGTAGTTACTGTGGGATCTGAGCCCTTATTACTAAACATTATTACATAATATTTACTCTAAATTATCCACATTTATTTCTTGCATTTGTCATATCCGACTGCAATTAAAATTCCTCTATTCCAATATCCCAGTTACCCCCTGTATTGTGTGTGTGTGTGGGGGGGGGGGTCTATAATGACTCCATGCAGCAATGATATTTCTCTGTTAGTAGGGTCACTGTGACTGGCACTATTATGGGGGCACTGAGCGTCTGAACAATTTGTCGCGAAGAGCACAGCGTACTGCATATACCTGTCCCTTATTCCCATCTCGGGAGGTATAAGCATGCTATCAGGCCTTAGAGGAATTGTGGCTTATGAATAAGAACAATACTTTATTTGCACACTTTTAGGGCATGACCACACGTGGCGGATTTCCTCCGCAACTGTCCGCATCAATGCCGCACAGAATCTGCGTTGCAGATTCTGCTGCGGATCTGCACAAAATGTGCAGTAAATTGATGCGGACTAGCTGCTGCGGACTGCGGGAAAAGTGCTTCACTTCTCCCTATCAGTGCAGGATAGAGAGAAGGGACAGCACTTTCCCTAGTGAAAGTAAACGAATTTAATACTTACCGGCCGTTGTCTTGGTGACGCGTCCCTCTTTCGGCATCCAGCCCGACCTCCCTGGATGACGCGCCAGTCCATGTGACCGCTGCAGCCTGTGATTGGCCTGTGATTGGCTGCAGCCGTCACTTAGACTGAAACGTCATCCTGGGAGGCCGGACTGGAGACAGAAGCAGGGAGTTCTCGGTAAGTATGAACTTCTATTTTTTTACAGGTTGCTGTATATTGGGATCGGTAGTCACTGTCCCGGGTGCAGAAACAGTTAGGGCATGACCACACATGGCGGAATTCCTCCGCAACTGTCCGCATCAATGCCGCACAGAATCTGCGTTGCAGATTCTGCAGCGGATCTGCACAAAATGTGCAGAAAATTGATGCGGACTGGCCGCTGCGGACTGCAGGAAAAGTGCTTCTCTTCTCCCTATTCAGTGCAGGATAGAGAGAAGGGACAGCACTTTCCCTAGTGAAAGTCAAAGAAATTCATACTTACCGCCCGTTGTCTTGGTGACGCGTCCCTCTTTCGGCATCCGGCCCGACCTCCCTGGATGACGCTCCAGTCCATGTGACCGCTGCAGCCTGTGCTTGGCCTGTGATTGGCTGCAGCCGTCACTTACACTGAAACGTCATCCTGGGAGGCCGGACTGTAGACAGACGCAGGGAGTTCTCGGTAAGTATGAACTTATATTTTTTTTTACAGATACATGTATATTGAGATCGGTAGTCACTGTCCCGGGTGCAGAAACAGTTACTGCCGATCGCGTAACTCTTTCAGCACCCTGGACAGTGACTATTTACAGACGTCTCCTAGCAACGCTCCCGTCATTACGGGAGCCCCATTGACTTCCTCAGTCTGGCTGTAGACCTAGAAATACATAGGTCCAGCCAGAATGAAGAAATGTCATGGTAGTAAAAACAATACGCTCCGCAGCACACATAAGATCTGCGGACTTCATTGCGGAATTTTGACTCTCCATTGAAGTCAATGGAGAAATTCCGCCATGAGTCCGCAACCAGTCCGCCACTGCTCCGCAACAGACAGAGCATGCTGCGGACACCAAATTCCGCTCCGCAGCCTATGCTCCGCAGCGGAATTGTACGCATCGTGTAAACGAACACTGCTAAATTAAAGTGAAAGTCAATGGAGAAACGGCTCCGCTGCGGATTAACGCTGCGGAGTGTCCGCAGCGGAATTTAAGTGAAATTCCGCTATGTGTGAACCCGCCCTTACTGCCGATCGCTTAACTCTTTCAGCACCCTGGACAGTGACTATTTACAGACGTCTCCTAGCAACGCTCCCGTCATTACGGGAGCCCCATTGACTTCCTCAGTCTGGCTGTAGACCTAGAAATACATAGGTCCAGCCAGAATGAAGAAATGTCATGGCAAAAAAGCAAGACGCATCCGCAGCCACATAACATGTGCATGACAGCTGCGGACTTCATTGCGGAACTTAGAATCTCCATTGAAGTCAATGGAGAAATTCCGCCATGAGTCCGCAACCAGTCCGCCACTGCTCCGCAACAGACAGAGCATGCTGCGGACACCAAATTCCGCTCCGCAGCCTATGCTCCGCAGCGGAATTTTACGCCTCGTCTAAACGAACACTGCTAAATTAAAGTGTAAGTCAATGGACAAACGGCTCCGCTGCGGATTAACGCTGCGGAGTGTCCGCAGCGGAATTTAAGTGAAATTCCGCCACGTGTGAACCCAGCCTTATATTCCATCATGCTGAACTGCACTCTTGAAATTCTCATGTTCATTTCCCACTCTACATATAGTGAAGAGCGACACCTAGTGGTTTACCCAAGGAGATGTCACTAGAAACCAGATTTCTTATGCAACACTGACCTCTGGTGGTTAATGGGGAAATTGCAACATGTCATACTATGAACCAGTGATATTTGCACACTCTGTAAACTAATAAAATTTTGTCACAGCCCCACCCCTTTTAATTACATAATTTGAAGAGTTAATGTGAGGTTGTCACAACCCCACTTACAAACATCAAAGAGTTACTAGGTGACTCGCGGCCATGTACTATGTTTGAGCCGCAATATATGTTATACGCAGTAGCAGGACAGATGCTTTTAGTGACATTTGTAAAGGGGCGGGGCCTTGACAACATCAGATAATGACAAGTTTTGGTTGGATTGATTTCTATAATGCTTTTATTTTTTGCTTCTATAGGTATGACGTGTCAAGCGCGTAGCTCTTATGTAGAAAACGAGGTGCTCTGGGGTCACCGCTTTATGCCGGTCCTTACGCTGGAAGAAGGCTTTTATGAAGTCGACTACGATACTTTCCATAACACGGACGAAACACCGACTCCTACCTGCAGCGCCAAAGAACTGGCGGAGCGCAACGAGGAGGGCGAGGCGCTGCAGCTCACCTCCACCAACAGCAAAGGCAACCAGACCGCCACCACAAGTGACTCGCAGGAAGGGTCGGAGGTGGAGGCGGCTTCGGTCGTCTCCAACGGGGACGTTAGTAAAATAAAGATGGACGGTAGCGAGTGACGGCCGTAAATACATTTTAAAAATGTGGAATTTTCGCCAGCAATAGACGGACGGATGAGGAGGGTCGTTTATCTGAGAGCTATAATAATAACGACCTGCAGCATACGCCAAATGAAGTCTTAGACTGTACGTATTCTGCGCAGCTAAGACGGCCATCTTGTCGGCCGGAACACTATTCATCGGTGCGTGGCCAATCAGGGCTCTAGGATCTGATGACATCACACGGACCGAGCCTCTAGCTCCTAGATATAGGTTACATTATTTCAGAGGAGTCGGACCCTCGCCGTGCGGAGATCACAAGACACTGAAATGAGTATTTCCCCTTTAA
The DNA here is from genome assembly GCF_050947455.1 of Rhinoderma darwinii. NCBI lineage: Eukaryota > Metazoa > Chordata > Amphibia > Anura > Rhinodermatidae > Rhinoderma > Rhinoderma darwinii. The sequence goes on along the minus strand of NC_134696.1, from coordinate 100,657,865 downwards.
AAAAAAATCCCGGGTTAAAAGTCCTTGAGTTGTTCTCATCTGTCAATTTCACTAGGCCATTTGCCATTCAGGAGCCAAGAAAAGCTGGATGGTGGGCATATTGATTAGCTGAATAAAATTTCAAACAATTTCACTGTTTGGTTTCTGGAAAATCTGGGTGAGAATCAATAAAGCGACAATTACAGCTCTCACTGGGGGTAGTCACTCGGCTTTCCTAAACTCCTGAAAAGCCATTATCCCCGAGTATAGAACGATACAACCGGTCTTTCATTGCAAAACTGCCAACGCCTGTGAGGACTGTAATGGCGGCCATATTTATCACCCAGCTTTCCCAGAAGCAGATAGAACTATGTTGTAAGTCAAGGGGGGTGAAGTGTTCACAAGCCGGTATATTTGCTGTTCAGGAGGCTAGGAAAGCTGGGTGATAAGTGGACAGATTACTAGTCGCATTTCCCAGAAACAGATGAATACAATTTTTAGCATCTGGACCGTAGAAGACGACTCCAGGCCTTTTCTTGTTTTATTATTTTATGTCGCTCGTTAAGGGGTTAATAACACGCGCTGACCGGTCAGAGACTGGTGGCGTCTATGAGGGCGCGGGACGGTAACGTGTACCGGTGAAGCACGTGGCTTCAATCTATAGGTACTTAAAGGGCTACTCTTACCTTATAAAGGGACATCCTATCGCTAGGATGTGCCATCACTTTATGATCGGGGGGGGGGGGTCCGACCTCTGGGACCCCACGATCCTGACAACGAGGATCTCAGAGAGCTGATCAAAAAGTGATGGCGTATCGTGGCGCTAGGATGTCACTTTATAAGATTGGAATACCCCTTTAAGATACTTCATAGAACAAAGTACAATAAGGCTGTTTACATTTGCATTGGAGGTTTCGATCAGAACTTGTCGCAAATTCCGTCAGATTTGTCATCCAGTGTAACGCTGCAGGACGGAACCCATCGTAATTCAACACGACAGATCTGCCACCGCGTCGGGGCTTCCGTGATAAACAGACCCGATGCATTAATAAACACATACATCTTAAGGCGTGCTGGGACTACAAAACGTCACCGCCATTTTGTCAGTTCTATCAACGTTCATGATGACAGCCTACGACAATGCTGTCTTTTTTTCATTCACTAAAAAGCAAGCAGAGTTCTTGAAATGGTCATTTATTACAATACAACATCAAAACTGGTGCAAAGGAAAGTATAGTAGTTGCCTATGGCAACCAGATTGCTACTTTCATTTTTTTAAAGGGCCGCTAAAAAAAAAAAAAAATGAAACTGATTGATTGGCTCTACATTTCTCTGCCCCAGTTTTGATAAATCTCCCCCAAAGTATTTGAAAAACGCAGAACATTCCATTATACAATGATTATCCATATTTTAGCGCTGCCTGGTTTTCAGCGTCATATCAGTCGCAGCCGTCATGTGACATCGCAGGGGCAAAGGTAAGTGAAAACCGCGGTGATTAGTGGCGAACCGCAGTAAACCCGACATTTCGGTCTGTGGTTTGAGCAGTTACTTATAGCAACCAATCAGCAGGCAGCTTTCATTTCCAAAACAGCACTGAACAGATTAAAGGAGTAATCTGATTGGTTGCTATGGAGAACAAGGACATCAGAGCTTTCCCTAGGAAAACTAATCCAGAGCAGAGAGGTTGCCCTAGCAACCAAACAGATCACGGATTCAATCGTCTAACCAGCTCTAATAACGGGAATTTGGTTCTGGTGACTACGAAATGGCGCCGTTTTCATTACAGACCAAATTAGCAGGATGTCCGGACCATTAAGTGCCGGATTAAAAGGAATTGTACTGAACCTGCATTAGATTGTAACGCAAATTAGATGCCGTACTCACTGAAGATGGTTATCAGAACCGCTCGGTAGTGCAGCCTCAGGCTTTGGGCCTGTAACTTCACACGATCAGATCTCCACACCACAATAAGAGGTTAATAACACATTTACGTCTATATACAGTAAAGGGGCATTCAATTTTCTTCTCCTTCGCATGACGTGATCATAAACTCCTCAGACCTGACGCCTGATAACACCCAACATTGTTTAACCCTTTGTTATCGCCCCAGACTTTCCCCAACTTATTAAAATGTATATTTTTATACTGCAGTGATTTTCCAAATTGTTCCCACGGCCGGCACAAGGTGACTTACGTTGGGCTTGCCCTACCCAGGGATAAACGTTATAGAAATAAGGCCGGTTTTAGGGCCACGAGAAGAGCCGTTCAGGAGAGCCGCGGGGGTCCGGGACTTACCTAACTTGGTAACTACACGTCCATTATATGGTTCGTCAAAAACTACAACCTCCACCTTGACAAGGCGCACGAATGATTTTTTGCCATAGAAACAAGTTTTGCTGCATTTCACGGTATGAGCACAAGGTGGCAGCAGAGCTCTATAGATCAGCGTTTCTAGGGCTGGACGCTTATCTTGCTCTTTCAGGATGTATTTCCACATCGCCAATGCACTGTGACTATATAAACATTTGCTAATTGCTCATTAATTGTCTGTCTCCTGTATATAAGTGTCCTAGGGACCCAATAAATATTTAATATATAAGAAACCTTATCAAATTACTGCGGTTATTGAAATATGAAAGCCTTTCCCATATCTATGTTCACATCTGCGTCATAGGCTCTGTTAGGCGCCTCCGTCTCAGCTCCGTCAGGGTTTGCCGGAGACATTAGCGCTGCATGCTGCGCTATCGCGTCCGGTAAAATCACGGACACGCCGACGGAACCCATTAAAGTCAATGCTAAAAATACAACAAAGTTTGAGATTTTCCAGGTTTTGGTTTTTTTATTGACACAAATACATGTACTAGGTGCTCTCTTCCCATAGTGGAGTAACACAGATCATAAGATTCATGTGGACGATTCCCAGCGGAGACGTAAGGATTCAAGTGCACATCATTCCAGATTAGCGGAATCAAGAAGAGTCCATTTCACGACAGACGCGGATTTATATTTTACCGGGGTAAGTCCCAGCTTCTCTCTGATCGTCCCACTTCTCCACCTACACGAGAAAAAGAATGAAGGAACACTATGAAACCACAAGGGGGCAGTAGCAGCAGTCACACAGAGAGTATATCTAGGACCATCTATAAGTGTATTGCGCCACCTGCTGTCCGTTTAGTAACAGTCGCGTAAAATACGTATAAACCTCGTATGGAAGTTATCTGCACCTTAAGGCCGGGATCACGCAGTTTGTGCCAAAAACACATTAGTCGACTAAAGAAATGACACGAGTCTTGATACCGTTGTACGAGGGTCCGGAGGACTGTCAAAAGTTTGCTGAAAAGAGAACAGGGTGAACTGAACGTCTAATTCTAGCAACCTACAGGGGGCAGTGTTCATTTACATCTCCACAAAGGAGAAATGGGTCTATAGATCCAGACGTACTTATTGCGCGGACCTGCAAAAGATGGCGCTGCGCCTGTAGCCGTAAGATTGGTTCTTGGGGGGGGGGGGGGGTTGCGGATTCAGACATGATGAGAAGGTGTGAGGGAGAAATATGCCCTCGTCTTCATCACCCAATTCCCCGAGAACCTTATTTAACACGTTTCAGGGCTACGTGGCAACTTGTAGCCACGCGACGGAGCGACACTGTACTACTAATGGTATCGAATGTGGTTTAGTTGCGACCCGCAAGTTGCTGCGAAGGCAACGAGTCACCGGGAATCCAAACCAAAGGACAGAAAAGACAGGAGGAGTGAGGCTACTAATGGACTTCCCACCCCTACGGGAAGGTTTGTGCCCCCTAATCACGACTTAGTCTTATGGCTGTCATATTGTCAATTCTAAACGGACTGCGCGACGCAAGTCTGTAATGGGGTCCCCTTTTCATAGCATTAGGGCATCCCCTCCTCTTGGTTAAGCCCATGTCAAGTATAACGGATATGCCGCACATCATCTATAACGAGGGGTTGTCCCAGCATAACAACTTATTACCGATCCTGTGAATAGGAGTGTTTGATCGGTGGGACCCCCGTTATTACCAGAACAGGGGTCTTTAGTCCTGTTTGAACGGAGCGCAGTCCCGCACGTGCGCTGCTGCTGCTCCTTTTATTCTGAATGGGACACTCCGAGATAGCCGAGCACTGAACTCGCCAATCTCCGTCAGTCCCATAAAGAATGATTTTGTGATCGTGGGGGTCCCAGCGATCAAACCCTGATCACTTGTCTTGTGGATAGGTCATAAAGCTGTTGTGGTGGGACGATCCCTTTAAACCTACAGGTAAACCCGGTATAGAGATCAAGCAGGAGGTTTGCCCCGGAGCAGCAGCACTGGGTGCGTAAACAGAAGACCTTCAAGTGTACGGCATCGCCTACCCATGAATTGGGGCACATGGAGCTGTAGACACGGTGGTACCATTCACATGGGTAGGGGTCCTTCCCTTTAGCGGTCAGAGATTTCTGGCATCGATGATAATCTAAAGAGAGAAATAAAATTCACATTAAGTAATCTCCAGTCAATCACGAGATCACAGATAAGACCAGAACAGCTGCAATGAAAGGGTTAAAGTGTAACCGCAGCCACCACTAGGGGGAGCTTAGAACTTACTGTAGACAGACTTATTATCCAGGTCAATGGGAGCTGTATCAATACGTATGCAGGGGGCTCCCCCTAGTGGTGGCTGCAGAAAAAACTAAATTAAAATCTCTCTGTCGGGGTTCTGAAACGCCGACGGATATAAATATATATTAAGAAATAGCACAGAATTTCACGCAGATTTATAGCGTCTATAACGGATGACAGAAGAAAACAATGTCTGTCCAAAAAGACCGGAGCAGGCAGTCCGAAGTAAATAAAATAAAAAATTCTTTATACAGTTACGCCCGGGGTGGCTGAAAAGCAAGTACCCCCCGGTTTTGCAGAGTCTTCTCATCTACCGCAGCCAGTAAGCAGCACTGGAACGTATCACGTGACGCAGGCGGTGACTCTCGTTTGAGTCGTCTAGATCACGTGATTCCTGCGGTCACCGCACTCATTCAGGATATAGAATTGTAAAGGTCACGGATCGTTCTGTGAGAAGCAGTAAATATTGAGGTCGGTCTGCACCGCGGCCACAGCCGGAGACCCGCAGGCGTCTGATGAAACCGCCGGGGGATTCATATCTGCAGAGAAGACAGACCGAGAACTAGTTGCCGACTCGCATAGCGGGAGCACAGATCTGCGCGGATTAATCTTAATAAATAACTTGTATAGACTCTTAGACTGGGTTCACACACCCCATTTACGGACGTAAAAACAGAGATGCCCGCGTCAAAGAAGTGCCGGTCACTTCTTCAGACGTAAATGGAGCCGTTTTCCATGGAAAAACAGCTCCAATTACGTCCGTAATGGACGCAGCGAAAAGCGCCTGCACATGCCATTACGGCTGAAATTACGGAGCCGTTTTCTCCTGAAAACAGCTCCGTAATTTCAGCCGTAACGGAGGCTGCCGTGTGAACATACCCTTAGTGCCATGTTCACACAGGGCAGATACAATGCGTCAGGCCCTGTTCAAGTGGTGGAATTTCTGCGCAAAATTCCACCACCCGTTAATTTCAATGGGAGGTGGACGATTCAGCACACGTGACCTCTGCAGAGTGTGATTGGCTGCAGCAGTCACATGGGATGAACCATCCCAGGACGCCAGCCTGGACGGAGAACAGAAGAAAGCGTTGCCATGACAAAGCCCGGGTGGTAAGTATAAAAAAAAACTATTCTGAGTTGCGATTTTTGCGGCACTTTTTTCACAGCACAATTGACGACATCTGCCGTTTGTTGCAGGTTTTACCTCCCCATTGAATAAAGTGAAGAAAACCTGCAACGGAAAAGTAGCAAGTCCGCAGCATAAATGGACAGGCTCCGCAGGTCAATTTATGAACGTTTTATGTGGCGTTCTTTGTTCCGCAGCGCGTTGACATTTTTTCACATATCAGCCACTCTGCTGCTACTGTAACACGCTGCGGATTTTCCGCAATAAAACCTGTTGCGGAAGACCTGCAGTATTTATGCTACGTGTGAACACCGCCTTGTATTAGCAACAAACTGAAAAACCATCGACCAGCAGCATCGCAGACCACAGAGATCCCTAGAGCCGAGGATGTGCAGAGTCTGATGCTTTACAGGGAACAGATGGAGATTGTGTAAAAAAAAAAAAAAACATACGTTCCCATTCACAAGCTTAATGGTGCAGAAACTGCCACATATATCCAGTAACGTGTCTGCAGAACCACAACTGTAGAGCAACCGGCTCCTCTAACTAAGGATCGGAGAGTAATAAGATTGTGCGATATGTCAATGAGGTTTTAGAAAAGCAAACGCTACCTGAGGTGTCCTGATAGCTGGAATAGAATAGAGGATGTGACGCAGGATCAGTACAGGATAAGTAATGTAATGTATGTACACAGTGACTCCACCAGCAGAATAGTGAGTGCAGCTCCGGAGTATAATACAGGATATAACTCAGGATCAGTACAGGATAAGTAATGTAATGTATGTACACAGTGACTCCACCAGCAGAATAGTGAGTACAGCTCTGGAGTATAATACAGGAGGTAACTCAGGATCAGTACAGGATAAGTAATGTAATGTATGTACACAGTGACTCCACCAGCAGAATAGTGACTGCAGCTCTGGAGTATAATACAGGCTGTAACTCAGGATCAGTACAGGATAAGTAATGTATGTATGTACACAGTGATTCCACCAGCAGAATAGTGAGTGCAGCTCTGGAGTATAATACAGGATATAACTCAGGATCAGTACAGGATAAGTAATGTATGTACACAGTGATTCCACCAGCAGAATAGTGAGTGCAGCTCTGGAGTATAATACAGGATATAACTCAGTATCAGTACAGGATAAGTAATGTAATGTATATACACAGTGACTCCACCAGCAGAATAGTCAGTGCAGCTCTGGAGTATAATACAGGATCAGTATAGGATAAGTAATGTAATGTATGTACACAGTGAATTCACCAGCAGAATAGTGAGTGCAGCTCTGGAGTATAATACAGCATGTAACTCAGAATCAGTACAGGATAAGTAATGTATGTACACAGTGACTCCACCAGCAGAATAGTGAGTGCAGCTCTGGAGTATAATACAGGATGTAACTCAGGATCAGTACAGGATAAGTAATGTAATGTACGTACACAGTGACTCCACCAGCAGAATAGTGAGTGCAGCTCTGGAGTATAATACAGGATATAACTCAGGATCAGTACAGGATAAGTAATGTAATGTATGTACACAGTGATTCCACCAGCAGAATAGTGAGTGCAGCTCTGGAGTATAATACAGGAAGGAACTCCGGATCAGTACAGGATAAGTAATGTAATGTATGTACACAGTGACTCCACCAGCAGAATAGTGAGTGCAGCTCTGGTGTATAATACAGGATGTAACTCAGGATAAAAGGACAAGTAATGTAATGTATGTACACAGTGACTGCATTTTATATAGGTCAATTGAATATATATACACTGAATAAACTTAAAGGGATTATACAGCGCATAAAAAAAACCAAAAAAAAAAACAACTCAATGCCTTACAAACATAAAAAATGTCATACTCCCACACTAATTCTCCTGTGCTCCTGGCCGGTCTTCCGCCATTCTCCAATTCCTGCTGCAGCGATTACGAGTCGACACGTGGACATGTGATAGTTGCAGCCAATAACTGTCCGCAGCGGTGACCACCTGCAGCGCTCACATGTCCCTCCGTCGTCAAGTTATCGCTGCAGCAGGAAATCGAGAGCAGCGGGGACGGTCACAGGACAGAGGTGACACTTTCCTTACCCAGATAGTTCTGGACACAATGTTTGGTCTGGTTTTGATTTGGAAAGCGGGCGTCAAACGGAGCAGTTTTGTAGTTCTCAATCTTTGCACGGATGTCGTCTGCCATTTTGGAAACCCTAGAACAAGAGAGAGAACGCTGACGTTATATCACTGCAGCATTGGGGTAAGTTCACACGTGGCATAAACACTACAGATCATTTCCGCAATGGATTTCATTACGGAAAATCCCCAGCATTACACAGTAGCAGCAAAGTGGATAATATCTGCGTTAATCGGAAAAAAAACAGACGGAAAAAAAAAATTTAATTGACCTGCGGTGCATTTTTTATGATACTCAGAATGGCAATTCATGCTTCGGAATCGCTGCTTTTCAGTCGCAGAACTCAAGGAAGAAGTTAAATCAGCAACAAACCGAAAAAGTTACGTTTTTTGGAGTGGAAATGCTGCGACAAAAATCACAACTCCAAAAAAAAAAAGTTATACTTACCTCGTTCTCCATACTCATGGCGACACGTCCCTCTGTTCTGCATCCTGGCAGTCACATGGGATGAAATATCATCCCAGGAGGCCACGCGGCACGGACAACAGAGAGAAGCGTCGCCATGACTACGGAGAACGGGGTAAGTATAAATTTTTTACCAATGTATTCCACAACAGAAATTACGCCTGAAAAAAACATACCGCAGTTTGGTGCGCTCTTTCAGCCAGAATTCCCTGCGGGTTCCAGGGCAGATACGCTGCCTGGTTTTACGCCCCATAACTGGCCTGTGTGAACGTGGCCTAACAGAGACGCTCCTGCGCTATATATATATATATATATATATATATATATATATATATATATATATGTAAACACCTTGTCCTAAGTAACTCAGCCCCCTACTTTTTAAAGGGGAGCTCCACAAGGACAAGGGTTCTGCGCAGATTAAAAAAGCAAGATCCTTCACATTTAGCAGTTGTCACCAGGAACAGGAATCCAATCATGGCACCGTGCCCTTTCAACCAATGGGCCCCCTAGAATACCGTGTACTCACCTAATAGGGCATTTAGATAGGTTATTGTAAAAAAAAAAGTGGACTGTCCCTTTAATTATAACAGCCCATGACAATAAGCCGCTGCGTTCTAACGCACAATGGCTTCCAACCACATCCATTTTTCGCATGATCTATAAACTATGAATGACTACACCCGTCCCACATCATTGAGAATCACCCAGAAAGGGAAAAACTAGGCCGCCGGTAACGCGACACGGAAGTCCCCGGCCTCTCACCTCGAGCTCTCCGTCCGCACACCCGCTTCAATGTCACTACTCAAAGGCCGGAAGTGCGTTTTTTTTTTTAAACCGGAAGTGTATCAGGCAAACCTAAGGGCAAAGAGAAGGGCATTACGGGTTCTACGCAGAAAGCGTGGTGACGTCACCAGACGCGTATTTTACGCCGTTTAACCTCTAAACTGCCTCTGCGTTTGTTAGGGAGGGCAAATTCCTGAGGTCTGCGTCAGGCTGAACAGGCGGTGAAGGAGTTAAGAGAACTCGCTTTGCTATTGGCCGAATAGCTGTTACTAGGGCGGCTTGGTAAGCGCCATTTAGTGTGTGAGGATCGTCACATAGACCGGGCACGGGGCGGGTTATGGTGAATTATTATTACATGGGGACGGAGGACATATAATGTATATCTGTAACTATATATTATATATATATAAAACACCTTGTACGAACATGAGCGACATTACAGCTGCCCCAGACTCCTGAAAAGCAAATACAAGACGGTCCATGCCCAGCAAAATTGGGCAACTTTACAGTTCAGTATATAAGGGTATGTTCACACACAGCGTTTTCAGGTGTATTCCAGTGAACGCTTCGAAATACACCCGAAAAAAACGCCTACAAACATCTGCCCATTGAATTCAATGGGGAACACAGTGTCTTGTTCAGACGGGGCTGTTTTTTTTACGCCGCCCTTTTAAAAAAACTACGCGTAAAAGGAGCGCGTGTCACTTTTTAAGCCCTTTTTGGCGCTGTTTTTCATTGTATCAATATTTTCAGCTTCAAAAACGATTGAAAATCAACAGTAACGTGTCAAAAGTCTATGAGCCCGCACTTTCTGGAAAAAGCCGAACAGAAACGAAGCGGCCGAGCGCTCACACCAGACCTGCTGCTGCTTCGTTTTAGCAAGTAGAGGGGGTCACAGTGCTCGGACCGCCACCAATCCAAACTTCTGATATATCAAACATTTAGTTACCCTTTAAAGAGGCTGTCACCCCATTATAAGTGCCCTGTCTCCTATATAATATGATCGGCGCTGTAATGTAGGTGATAGTGATGCTTTTTATTTAGAAAAACGATAATTTTTCACCACATTAGGAGCGATTTCAGCTTTATGCTAATTACTTTCTTAATGCCCAACTGGGCGTGTTTTTACTTTAGACCAACTGGGTGTTGTACAGAGGAGTGTATGACGCTGACCAATCAGTGACCAATCAGTGACCAATCAGCGTCATACGCTTCTCTCCATTGATTTAGTCTGCGCATAGTGACAGTGCGTTGTTCACTATGTGCTGTCTTATACTGACACATTAACGTTACTGAAGTGTTTAGACAGTGAATAGTCATTCCTTCCAGCCAGGACGGGATGTCTATTCACAATCCGGCACTTCGGTAACGTTTCTGTGGTACTTACAGCAGAACAAGCGTAATCTTTCGAGATCTCGCTGTAAATGACAGGTTGCAGGGAGATTACGCTTGTTCTGCTGTAAGTACCACAGAAACGTTACCGAAGTGCCGGGATTGTGAATAGACATCCCGTCCTGGCTGGAAGGAATGACTATTCACTGTCTAAACACTTCAGTAACGTTAATGTGTCAGTATAAGACAGCAGAGAGTGAACAACGCAGTGTCACTATGCGCTGACTAAATCAATGGAGAGAAGTGCATGATGCTGATTGGTCACTGATTGGTCAGTGTCATACACTCTTCTGTACAACTCCCACTTGGTCTAAAGTAAAAACACGCCCACTTGGGCATTAAGAAAGTAATTAGCATGAAGCTAAAATCGCTCATAAAGTGGTAAAAATAGATCGTTTTTCTAAATAAAAAGCATTACTGTCACCTACATTACAGCGCCGATCACATTATATAGGAGACAGGGCACTTATAATGGGGTGACAGAGACGCTTTAATTGCCAGCATTTTTGGATGCTTTTTTTTGGCCCTTTTGCCTGCGGAAAGTGAATCTAATGCAAAAACCGTTGGGAAAAACCGCTGCAATAAACGCTCAAAACGAGTGCCAGTGGTTTTTTCTGCCTCCCATTGATTTCATTAGGAGGTCAGAGGTGGAAACCGCTTGAAGCACGAGCATGCCGCTTGTTTTTTTTTTTTTTCGTGAGTGGCTTAAAGCTGCCCGAGAAAAACAACGCCTCTGCCTACTATTGAAATCAATGAGGGCCGATTTGGGCGTTTTTTGGTGCTGATTCTGACGCGGTTTTCACTTCAAAATCAGCACCAAAAAAACTCTGTGTCAACTGACCCTTAGGCTATGTTCACACACAAACTCAAAAACGTCTGAAAACGCGGAGCTGTTTTTAAGCGAAAACAGCTTCTAATTTTCAGAAGTTTTTTTTAAAGTCGCGTTTTTCGTTGCGTTTTTAACGGCCGTTTTTGGAGCTGTTTTTCTTTAGAGTCTATGAAAAACGGCTCCAAAAAACGGCTGAAGAAGTGACACGCACTTCTTTTTCGCGGCCGTTTTTTTACGCGGCAGTTTTGAAAAACGAGGCGTAAAAAAACGCCATGTCGGAACAGAACGCCGTATTTCCCTTTGAAATCAATGGGCGGATATTTGTAGGCGTTCCGCTTCCGTTTTTTCAGGCGTATTTCGAGGCGTAAACGCCACGAAATACGCCTGAAAACACTACGTGCGAACATACCCTAATGGCACAATCTTCCTTCATGACGATACGACCCTTCATCCTGTGACCGGCCTCACTATAATCTATGTACAAGCAGGAGCAGAAGTGCAGCGATTACATAGAGTACAGCGGGGTCGGTCACATGACGAAGAGTCGTATCGTCATAAAGGAAGACGGTGAAACTAGACTTCCGGTCCCCCGCCAGTGCTATAAAAATCGATGAAAATCTCAGAATCCGCACGACAGGGGACCAGAATGTATATTAGCGAGTGTACTCGCAAACTGCAAGGAGTATGCGCTGCTGATACATTTCGCTCCATACATAACCCCTTTAAGTTACTCGCAGCATCCCTGACCCCTCTGAGTAAGGTAAGGTTAAATAACACATTGATACGGTGTCAGGGATGAGCCGTATGCTGGGAATTAGTTTTTTTTTCAGGTATCAGAAGAATACATTCTCATTACATGAACTGACGCGTTTTATCTATATTACATTTCAGCAATCACTTGCGCCGCTGTTATGTGACAGGAGGTTAGACAGAGGACAAGGCAATCCTTACTCCTATAAGTTGGTATGTACAATATTTAAAGATCCCGCTAGTACATAGATGCAGTCATATGCTTTCATCACACTCTTGTTCTCATCTTTGCTCACTTCTAAACTGTACAAATAAAATATACATCATGTCAATATATAGAAGTGAGGTCATCTTACACTCCTCAATATTGAAATTGCAACACCAAGAAGGAAAAGTTTTGGAATTGTGGAAATCCCAGGATGCATAGACATGTTAATTATATGCAAATGATCAAAATATTCGAAATATTTAGATTTATGCAATATCGAGCGCCACGTGCAGAAATTCACGCATTCCACGCCTTGGCACGCTGTCAATGAGGTTATTAATAGTTGTCTGAGGAATGTTATGCCACGCTGAATGAACTTGGTCACGCCAATCATTGCAATTGCCAACCAATGACGTCCTAGATGTGTTCGATGGTAGACAAGTCCGGAGACGCTGCAGGCCACGGTAGGACGTATAGGCCACGCAGGCTGCTCACAGCAGCACGAGCAACATGCAGCCCGGCTTTGTCCTGTTGAAAAATGGCTTTTGGGAAACTTTGGAGAAATGGCGGTACCACTGGTGTGGCGTTTCCTTGTGAAGGCCTCTTCACGGCGTTTCCCACGTTGTCTGCAGACCAATGTCCAGCTATCATTGCGGCTGAGACAAAAGTGGGACTCAACGCGGAAGACGATAGACCTTCATTCTAGACTCAATTGCCGTCTTGCTGTGCACCATGATCGCCTTTGATAGCGGTGGCGTGTGGTCAATGGACGTCTGGCTCGTAGCCGAATGTCCTGTAAACGCCTTCTGATGTTCTGTGTCGCCACTGGTTGCCGCCCTAGGCTTGGGATGTGACGTCAAATTTCACTTGCAGTACAGAATGAATCACTAGGTGCCATTCGTCCAATCAGACGATCCGTCCGTGCAGAGGTTCACCTCCCCGCACCTCTTGCTGTCATTCTCATTCGTTGTTGTTCTCCCAACCTCCGGTACACACAGCGTTGAACAGCGCTGACATCTCGGCCTCGGCGCGTAGTTCTCTACCAGAGTGATAAACCAAGGTCTCTCAGTTCAAGGATTCTGTCCGTCTAAGTTTGTGACAAGTGCCAATAACTGGCACGTCGATAAACAGGAGGCATCGCACAATCATCCCGACCACGCGATCCAAATTTTGCTTTCAATCTGACTTTTATGCCCCTCACATGCCACAGATTGGAGCTCGGTGCCTGATAATTTGCAGATCTTAGCGACACCTGCTACTTCCTCGATTTGCAAAACCTTACGGCTTGTGATTTTTGGTGTTGAGGAGTGTATAAATACAACACATTTATTGTGCCTGATGGTTACATTTGTTACAATAGTGAGTACAGCTCTGGAGTATAATACAGGATATAATTCAGGATCAGTACAGGATAAGTAATGTAATGTATGTACACAGTGACTCCACCAGCAGAATAGTGAGTGCAGCTCTGGAGTACAATACAGGATGTAACTCAGGATCAGTACAGGATAAGTAATGTAATGTATGTACACAGTGACTCCACCAGCAGAATAGTGAGTGCAGCTCTGGAGTATAATACAGGATGTAACTCAGGATCAGTACAGGATAAGTAATGTAATGTATGTACACAGCGACTCCACCAGCAGATAGTGAGCGCAGCTCTGGAGTATAATACAGGATGTAACTCAGGATCAGTACAGGATAAGTAATGTAATGTATGTACACAGTGACTCCACCAGCAGAATAGTGAGTGCAGCTCTGGAGTATAATACAGGATGTAACTCAGGATCAGTTCAGGATAAGTAATGTAATGTATGTACACAGTGACTCCACCAGCGGAATAGTGAGTGCAGCTCTGGAGTATAATACAGGATGTAACTCAGGATCAGTACAGGATAAGTAATGTAATGTATGTACACAGTGACTCCACCAGCAGAATAGTGAGTGCAGCTCTGGAGTATAATACAGGATATAATTCAGGATCAGTACAGGATAAGTAATGTAATGTATGTACACAGTGACTCCACCAGCAGAATAGTGAGTGCAGCTCTGGAGTACAATACAGGATGTAACTCAGGATCAGTACAGGATAAGTAATGTAATGTATGTACACAGTGACTCCACCAGCAGAATAGTGAGTGCAGCTCTGGAGTATAATACAGGATGTAACTCAGGATCAGTACAGGATAAGTAATGTAATGTATGTACACAGTGACTCCACCAGCAGAATAGTGAGTGCAGCTCTGGAGTATAATACAGGATGTAACTCAGGATCAGTACAGGATAAGTAATGTAATGTATGTACACAGTGACACCACCAGCAGAATAGTGAGTGCAGCTCTGGAGTATAATACACAGGATCAGTACAGGATAAGTAATGTAATGTATGTACACAGTGACACCACCAGCAGAATAGTGAGTGCAGCTCTGGAGTATAATACATGATGTAACTCAGGATCAGTACAGGATAAGTAATGTAATGTATGTACACAGTGACTCCACCAGCAGAATAGGGAGTGCAGCTCTGGAGTATAATACAGGATATAATTCAGGATCAGTACAGGATAAGTAATGTAATGTATGTACACAGTAACTCCACTAGCAGAATAGTGAGTACAGCTCTGGAGTATAATACAGGATATAATTCAGGATCAGTACAGGATAAGTAATGTATGTACACAGTGACTCCACCAGCAGAATAGTGAGTGCAGCTCTGGAGTATAATACAGGATGTAACTCAGAATCAGTACAGGATAAGTAATGTAATGTATGTACACAGTGACACCACCAGCAGAATAGTGAGTGCAGCTCTGGAGTATAATACATGATGTAACTCAGGATCAGTACAGGATAAGTAATGTAATGTATGTACACAGTGACTCCACCAGCAGAATAGTGAGTACAGCTCTGGAGTATAATACAGGATGTAACTCAGGATCAGTACAGGATAAGTAATGTAATATATGTACAGAGTGACTCCACCAGCAGAATAGTGAGTGCAGCTCTGGAGTATAATACAGGATGTAACTCAGGATCAGTACAGGATAAGTAATGTAATGTATGTACACAGTGACACCACCAGCAGAATAGTGAGTGCAGCTCTGGAGTATAATACAGGATGTAACTCAGGATCAGTACAGGATAAGTAATGTAATATATGTACAGAGTGACTCCACCAGCAGAATAGTGAGTGCAGCTCTGGAGTATAATACAGGATGTAACTCAGGATCAGTACAGGATAAGTAATGTAATGTATGTACACAGTGACTCCACCAGCAGAATAGTGAGTGCAGCTCTGGAGTATAATACAGAGTGTAACTCAGGATCAGTACAGGATAAGTAATGTAATGTATGTACACAGTGACTCCACCAGCAGAATAGTGAGTGCAGCTCTGGAGTATAATACAGGATGTAACTCAGGATCAGTACAGGATAAGTAATGTAATGTATGTACACAGTGACACCACCAGCAGAATAGTGAGTGCAGCTCTGGAGTATAATACACAGGATCAGTACAGGATAAGTAATGTCATGTATTTGTACAGTTACTCATTTCTTATATTAATTATATTTACGTAAAATATTTATAAACCAATTAGTGCTCAAAGTGGACATACCCTTTAAAATCCTAACATTAGTCCTGGAGACAGGCAGCAGAGATGTTGATATGTCATCAGTACAACCCACTAGGACTTCTTTAGACTGGGGGATAACAATCCGGTCACACAGGTGTAAGGGATGTCAGGGTTGCCCCCGGTTTCTCTTATATTCACTACAACTCCATTATATTCAGCGCTGCCTAACCAAGAAACACAATTAACCCTTTCAAGTCTACAATCAGTATATTTAAAGGGGTTATCCGAGATTCAAGTGGATTTTGTAAATCACCTATAATTTATGGGATGTCAAAAAACAAAAATATTTTGATAGATTTAGAGTCCTGAAAAGAGTCTTTCCAGTACCACGTGCAGCTCCTTGCCCGGCAGCCAGCCCTCCATTGAACCTCACATTACCATAAGATACAAACCCGACGCGTTTCTGTGAACTGAACATTTTCAGTGTAAGTCGTAAATTATTTCGATTCGACGCATGTTAATTCTTTATTTAATTATTATTTCACATTTGTTACGGTTTTATTTCTGCCGGTAATAGAACTGGATAACATATTGTTCATTCGTGCCATAGGGCCCACAGATAATTCCCAGACTAATCTGGGTCACACAGTAAGTAGCGTTCGGGTGAGGATCTTCTGTTAGACTCCACTAGAGGGCAGCACAGTCTACTGAATCACATACTGAAGACTCGCAGGTTATATTGTGTACAGTACATCAGCTCTGTAATTGTAAAGTCTATAGGGAGAACATACAAGATGTCTAATGCAGAATCCATATATCGGAATAACCATAACAACACTGACACTCAAATTATCGATTTGATATAAATCTTGCCTGCCTTGCGTGTATGACATATTTGCACCTCCACATTTAACCATTGAGATCGACATAAAGTTTTCAGCAACTTTGTAGATACTTTAATTCACTGATCTTGTACCGGTTTAGAGTCATTGGCATGTCTCACTCTCCAGTCACATCTAAAGCTGCTGTCGATTTTCTGCTGGTTGCCCTGGGAGACAGACTACAGTTTAGCTCCACCCTGTCAGACATGTGACCTATAAACTGAGTCCTAACCCTGTAACGGTAAGTTCAGACATGGCGGATTTACAGTACATTACAGTAGATTTTTTTTTTTCAATCCAAGACAGACCGATCCGGACAGGGTCACATTGGTGGTAGCGGCGCATTCCATCGAATGGGAGTCTGAAGGGTTAATTACGGGGCACTTTAAAGTTTGTTAAACTTAGCAGCAAAGAGAGGCAGACTTGTGGCTGCGTCAAAGGTGACGGCTTATAAAAGTTGCCAGCGGCTGCCATGTCTCCGCTCCAGGTAGAAATCGGGGTACAACGTTCTCTATAAGGGATCAGCCTCCTTACTTTAGTCCATTATAGGGGAACTCCACCTAAATTTACTTATAAAATAAAATCGAAGTAATGCTTGGGCTCCTCAGCGACACGGGGTAGTCCACAAGGAAAAGATGAGAAAAATCCCCAAAAATTAAAGCTGCAGATCTGATATAAAATAAATCAATATAATACAAAGAGTAGTGCCAGGTCCTTCACAAACCGCCATATAGTACTACCACCGTGCCAGACCCCAATAATACAGCCGTACATTGCCCAAATAATACTTCGTCCACTTGACCGCATTGTGCATCCCTGTGTCGTCAGGATTCATGGATCCACAACAAAAAAATAAGCCGCGAATCCGGAAAATGACTTGTCCTGAGTTTTTGCGGGTCCGGATTCGGGATCCCGGCACGGATCCGTGAAAACCACGGTCGGGTGCGTGAGGCCATAGAAATGAATGGGTCCGCAAATGCACGGTGGTGTGCATGAGGCCATACAGTGCCCAAATAAATATACGCAGTGCTAATATGATACCATTATACCGTAGCCTAACGGGACTCATATGAGGTGCCGAAAAATTCCAATCTACAAATGTCACGCAGCGCACAAGTATCAGAGTTATAAGGTCTGCAGATGCTGATACACAACGAACTTGAATTTTTCCCCTGCTATGAATCACACTGAGGAGTGGTGGAGGTCCTTACATGGTGAAGGCCCCAGGGGCATTTGCTCCTTTTGCCCTACTTGTTTTAGAATGAACGAGGAGGGCAGGCAAGACTTACAGGGTAGGAACAACTTTGCACGTTGCTGCGCCTCTTCAGCTCATAACGTGAAGATTTCCCTATGTCCTTAATGTGCCACGAGAGCTTCACAAGTAAAGACCTTGACAAGATTCTCTGAGCTGCGTGCCACACATTAGTATTGCAGTATATAGTGCAAGCGATTCAACGATCGCTGTTTCAAGTCCCCTAGGGCAGTGGTCCCCAAACAACGGGCCGCGGACCAATACCGGCCAGTGGATCATTTGGTACTGGGTCGTGGTATCCGCCCCAGTGGCCGCAGGGAATTCCAGCCAAAAAAACGCACCAAACTGTGGTGCAGTTTTTCTCCCGGAATGTCCGCTGCAGAAAACTGCAGCATTAAGCCGGATTGCTGGCATCCGAGGAGACCGCTGCAGCTTGTGATTGGCTGCAGCGGTCACATGGGATGAATCATCATTCCAGGAGGCAGGCCTGGAGGAAGAAACACAGACTTCTGGGTAAGTATAGGATTTTTTTTCGGAGTTTCGTTTTTTTGCGGCGGAATCGCTGCTATTCCGCCACAATAAACGCAACAACTGCTATTTTTTTTTTTAAAGTGGTAAAAACATTAAAAAAAACAATATAAGCCAGATATCGCCGTAATCGTATCAACCTGTAGAATAAAGTTAACGTGTCATTTATACCGCACGATGAATGCTGTAAAATGAAAATCCAAAAAATAATGGCGAAAATCACAGTTTTTTGGCCATTTCACCCCACAATAAAAAAAAAATTCCCGTTTCCCAGTACATTATTTGGTCCAATAAATGGTGCCATAAAAACTAGAACTCGTCTCGCAAAAAAGCATGCCCTCATACAACTTTATCGACAGAAAAATAAGAAAGTTATGACTTTTGGAAGGTGGGGAGGAAAAAATAAAAATTAAAAACTGAAAATCTACTGCGAGGGAAGGGGTTAAAGTGAACAAGGAAAAACAAAAGCATTCCGTCATTCTTCTAGGACCGGCATTTCTGCATCATCATCATCATCATCATCTAGTGACCCCCCCACTTGGCAGTGACTCTAGTTTTTATTCTGCATCCCGGGTGTGGAGGCGGGCGAGGTGGCCTCAGATGTCTATAAGGACGGGGTCATGTATATTAAGTATTCAGGGGGGGGGGGTGATAGCGGTGCGTTTATTACCTGCAGCGCTATTATCTTCTGTCATTAAGGGGTTAATGGCATGGTTTGGAGTTTTGAGCGCTGAATAATCTGTCACGAGCAGCCAACTCCCTGCGGACGGTTTATCGGGGGTCATAACATCAAAGTTAGAAGCGGCGCAATGAAGTGACTCACGTCTTAAAGCGGAACTAAATATAAAAAGAAAAATGTCCAGGATTTTTTGGAAGCCGCAGGTGCTGCCTATTTATACAGCTCGTATGTAAGGGGGTGGTTATCGTGTCGCTGACCTCAGCCCTCAACTTTTTTCCTACTCCATCAATTCACCTTCTCCTCTTCTTTCCAGTATCGCCCAGTCCATAGAGTTGGCACGTGGTCTGTTGGACAAAAAATAAATAAATGATGGGATTATATCATATGTATGGCCGGCTTTATGTCAATGGCGGGCAGACAGTAGTGGAGTAGTTGTCCTACCAGCGTTACTGATCAGTGAACTATCTGCCCATCCTCAGACCCCTTTACCCGCCAGGTCTGGCCCCTACGACTTCTGTCTGATTTCACGTATCTGGAGTTTTTCCAGAAAGTCATAGATCCTGGATTCTCAGTTTTGAAGTAGATTGACCCAATAAGCGATCTACTTACAATAGGGAGGTTTTTAGTGCACATTTTGATCAAATTGTGTGAGCCCACCTGCCACGACAAGGCAACATCTATAAGGTGGGAACCTACGCTGCACATACACCCAGAACTGGGACTAAGCCTACATATACTTGGGGATGGTAGGAGCCAGCATTAAACTAAATATCTCTATCAGTTTGGGTGGTGCTTACCTGCTATTTATTTCCTTCAGTAATGGCTGCCGTTTCTTTTTTACACGTACGATCGGTGACTCCAACTTAGCTGCATTGTCTATTGGAGTCTGAGGTAGTCTGAAATGAACCTTATCGGTGGCTCAGCCTGTTCCCCTCATTGTTCCGATTCATTTTTATAGGGTGGCCAGTTGCAATTGTACCTGTCAGCATTTCTCCTGTTCTGATAGTTTGTTACAATGTACCAGTATAGGTTATATGTATCAGCCTGTTAAGCGTACAGAGAAACTCTAGACTGGAAACTAGAGGTGTAACTTGTAACTTCTGGGTCCCAATGCAAAATAACTAACAGGGCCCCCAACTATCATGCTTCATTTATAGTACTGGTCTCCTCATATGGGGAAGAGAAACCTTTTGGGCCCCCCTCAGTCTCGTAGACCCACCGTCTGCACCCCTATAGTTACGTCCTGACGGATACAAACTTTCAGCAAGCAGAGATCTTGAAAATAGCGAGGAAGGGAAACAAAATTTAGAATTAGAAAGCTGCTGAACTTTCCATTACAATGATTAACCCTTACACACATATACTGACGTGACAAGCAGCGCCCCAGCGCCAGAGACTGACGGCCATCTTTGCCCAATTAGACGCTTCTCTTCTGCCCTGTAGTGAATGAAGCTGCTGGATACGTGGAGCTGGACCTCGTCATTATGATCATTTATAGCTTATTATTGCATAAGACACAGAACACATATAAATCCTTTCTATTTCCACATCTATACATCTTTCCATGTGGACTGGAGAAGTAGCAGTCGTTCTGTTATTGTCCCGCCTGTCCCTAATTTATGGCAACAGGTTCTAACAGAAAAATGCTAAAACAAGACCCTTCTAAGGAGGAGGGCGCAGCTGTGACCGCTCTCCATGGTTGTTCACTGTTGTTTATCTTATTAGTGACCACCCTCAAACCCATTGGTTGTGGAAATGTTTACATCATCCACAGTCTTTACATATATGCCATCGCCTCTTCTCCCTGAAGTCACTCATACTCATTAGATTGATCTACTGCATCCTCTATATACACTGGAGGATGATGAAACAACTGAAATTGGGCCCCAACTTCTGGGAAGCCTATAGATCAGTATAAGACCCGCGAGATCATTTCGACTGACCTGACCTCAGACCGCGCTGCCGCGTCATTCGGTGCTTGGCTTCGTCCGCCCTACTCACTCACATTTAGGAGCAGGCGGAGGGCGAAGAATGGCTGCGGCGGTCTGAGTGAGGTCGGTGAGTGCCAGCCCGAGAGTGGACCAGTCCGGTCACTCGAACTGAGTCACCTGAAGTGAGGTCAGGTGACCAGAGTGGTCCACTCCCGTCACAGCACCCCCCTGACCTCACTGCTCCCGGGCCGGCTTGCACTGGCCTCACTCAGACCACCGACATACTTGGCTTAGACCGCCGTCCTCCTCCTGCTCCTAAATGTGAGTGAGTAGGGTGGACGGAGCCGCTGCCGCCGTGTCAATCCCTGCTTGGCCTCGTCCGCCGTGCTCACATTTAGGAGCAGGAGGAGCGTGGCGTTCTGAGTGAGGCCAGTGCGTGCCGGTCCGGGATTGGTCCAGTCACCTGACCTGAGTCACCTGACTTGAGATCAGGTAACCGGACTGGTCTACTCCCGGGCCGGCACGCACTGACCTCCTCACTCAGACCGCCACATCCTCATTCACTAGTAGTGAATGACAGTACTTGGCTCCATCTGCCGTCCTCCTAGTCCTGACCTACAATTTAGAAACTTAGCTGAGGCCTAAATGTAGCTGTAGTGTAGACATAGGACCTGTCCTAAACGCATGAAGTGAGATCAGGTGACTTAAAGGGTTTTTTTCCATCAAGAACATTTATGATATATCCACAGAATATGTCAGATAGGTGCAGGTCTCAGATCTATCTCTAGAACCAGGACCCCTAAAGCCCATTCTACCCCTTTGTGTTGTGGCTGAAACTTGTGATTTCCGACCGTGAAGACGAAAAAAAGCGTAGAACTAAATGGTAGTTAAGGAAACAGCGCAGCTCAGCGAGCTATGCTGTTTTCTTCTTCGTGGTCAGAAATCAGCCGGAACACAGAGAGGTAGAACGGGGTTTAGGGGGCCATCACATTAGGGGGAGTTACTTAAATGTTTGACCAAATAATAGCAGTGTCATTTTTAAGCTAATAATTTTGTATGGCCCACCCCTGCTATAAATTAATGGCAGCGCTATAACTTAATGGCAGCGCTATAGCTGCTCAATGGCAGCGCTATAACTTAATGGCAGCGCTATAACTTAATGGCAGCGCTATAGCTGCTCAATGGCAGCGCTATAACTTAATGGCAGCGCTATAACTTAATGGCAGCGCTATAACTTAATGGCAGCACTATAGCTGCTCAATGGCAGCGCTATAACTGAATGGCAGCGCTATAACTTAATGGCAGCGCTATAACTTAATGGCAGCGCTATAACTTAATGGCAGCGCTATAGCTGCTCAATGGCAGCGCTATAACTTAATGGCAGCGCTATAACTTAATGGCAGCGCTATAGCTGCTCAATGGCAGCGCTATAACTTAATGGCAGCGCTATAACTTAATGGCAGCACTATAGCTGCTCAATGGCAGCGCTATAACTGAATGGCAGCGCTATAACTTAATGGCAGCGCTATAACTTAATGGCAGCGCTATAAGGTGCTATCATTGCACTTTCCTGTATTCAGGCGGCATGATATACAAATGAATACTTTATCATTATAATGCATATATGGGGCAGACGTCACCTCTGGTTAGATGGTGGAGCCAGGGTCGTAAGCACTATGGGGAGGCACATGTGACTGCCCTGCTCAGGTTGTGACTACCCCCCTCATGGGTAGAAGGAACCGGCAAGGCTCTCAAACAATAGCGTACCAGACCAAAGGGGCAAAACGACCGCGTAAAAAAACGGCCCGTCGGAACAGAACGCCGTTTTACTCATTGAAATCAATGGGCAGATGTTTGGAGACGTTCTGCTTCCGATTTTTCGTCCGTTTACGGCCCAAAAAACATCCGAAAATAAGCCGTGTGAACATACCCTCATAATCACATAGAAACTCCACTAAACCAACATTTCCAGACTCCTCAGACTTGTCTACATTTTCTCCATATAAGTCAGAGTACACTGTCAGGTGGGATCGGAAGGAAACATGAGTCTCTCTATAAAGGGTACGTCCACCTTTGCAAACTATTTTTCTTATTGGTGCAATGCATCTAAGAAAATAAATAACTTTGCACATCTACTGTTTTGTGTATACAGCTCTTATGCAGACCTATGTGTAATCTGATCTGGTCATGTGTTACTCCACTCGGCAAGGGGAAGAGAGTAAGGGCATGTTCACACGGCCTATTTTCGGCAGTTTTTCGGGCCGTAAACGGCCGAAAAACGGAAGCAGCCTCCGAACATCTGCCCATTGATTTCAATGAAAAAAACGGCGTTCTGTTCCGACGGAGCGTTTTTCGCTGCGTTTTTTTTACGCGTAAAAAAACGGCAGCGAAAAAGAAGTGCAGGACACTTCTTGGGATGTTTTTGGAGCCGTTTTCCATAGACTCGATTGAAAAAAGCTCCAAAAACGGCCGTAAAAAATGCAGCGAAAATCGCAAGTGGCACAAAAAACGTCTAAAAATCAGGAGCTATTTTCTCTCGAAAACAGCTCCATATTTTGAGACGTTTTTGACTGTCCGTGTGAACATACCCTAACACGTGACTACTGAATCAGAATACACATCAGTCTGCATAGGAGCTGTATACAGAAATGGAAGGACATTTTTAATAAGGACTGTTTGCAAAGTTGCTTCACTTTTTATTTTGATTGCATTGGAACAATATAAAACAAATGGTTGCAGAGACGGTCGTAGCACTTTACATAGCCTCAAAGCAGTGGCGGACATAACATTGGTGCGACCTGTGCGGCTGTAGGTAAGAGGGCCCACTGTTCTTCTCTCTGTTAAATGCCTGCGATGATACATTTTATGGCTAACCATTTCTGATGGATTGATAGAAGCATAAGTGGGTGATCTACAGTTCTGTGCAAAAGTTTCAGGCAGTTGTGGAAAAATGCTGCAAAATAAGAATGCTTTCAAAAATAGAGTCGTGTTCGTGTTAATAGTATTTTTTTTGATCAATTAACAAAATATAAAGTGAATGAACAGACGAGAAATCTAAATCAAATCAATATTTGTTGTGACTACCCTTTGCCTTTAACCACTTCCCGAGATTTGACGTATCCATACGTCATAGCCGGGTAGGGGAAGTATGGAACGGGCTCACAGAATGAACCTGCTCCATACGATGCGGCTGTCGGCTGTATGTTACAGCCGTCACTTCACAGTACCGTGCGGGATCGCGCTCGAGCGCGATTCCGCTCGTTTAACCCGTTAAATGTCACGGTCGCGGAATTTAAATCGTTAGAAAAAGAGGGGCCCCCCTCTAGCAGATCATCGTGCCACCCGCAATGCAATCGCAGGGTGGCGATGGTTGCTATGGCTGCCTGGGGGCCTAATGAAGGCCCCCAGGTCCGCCATCTTTGTGCTCCTATTAAGCCCTGACTCTGGCCTGTCAGAATCACAATATACTGCAATACTTTGGTATTGCAGTATATCGTGCAAGCGATCCAATGATCGCTGGTTGAAGACCCCAGAAAAAGGAAAAATTTGTAAAATAAAGTGTTTTTTTATGTAAAAAAAAATATTAAAATGAAAAGTTAAAAAAAAAAAACCTTTTCCCATTTTCTCCCTAGAGCATTGTAAAAAAATAAATAAACATAATTGGTATCGCCACATCCGTAAAAGTCTGAACTATTACAATATATCATTATTTAACCCGCGCGGTGAACGCCGTAAAAAAATTAATAAATTGTAAACGCCAGAATGTCTATTTTTTGGTCACCTCATCTCCCACAAAAAATGAAATAAAAAGTGATTAAAACGTCACACGTGCCCCAAAATGGTATCATTAAAAACGACAGCTTATCCCGCAATGAAAAAGCCCTCATACCGCGTAATCTACGGAAAGATAAAAAAGTTACGGCTCAGAATTTGGCGACACAAAATAAATTACATTTTTTACACTTCGATTTTTACTTGTAAAGGTAGCAAAATATAGAAAAAACAATATATATTTGGTATCGCCGTAATCGTATTGACCCGCAGGATAAAGGTAACATGTTGTTTTAATTGCACAGTGAATTCTGTAATAACGAAGCGCAAAAAACAATGAAGGAATCGCTGGTTTTTTTAATTTTCTACCCCACAAATAATTTTTATTCCGTTTCCTAGTACATTATATGGCACAATAAATGGTGCTACAAAAAACTACAACTCGTCCCGCAATACTCAAGCCCTCATAGGACTATATAGACTGAAAAATAAAAAAGTTATGGCTTTTGGAAGGTGGGAAGGAAAAAACGAAAATTAAAATCTGAAAGTTGTTTACGACGGGAAGGGGTTAAAATAGCATCAATTCTTCTAGACTTGCACACAGTCATGGATTTTGTAGGATTATAGTCAGGTGTATGATTTACCAATTATACCAAACAGGTTATATTGATCATCATTTTCATATGTAGCTCGAAAACAAGTCATTAATTGTAACAGAAACAGCTGTGTAGGAGGCTTACATCTGGTGAAGAACAGCCAAACTCTGCTACAAAGGTGAGGTTGTGGAAGACAGTGTCATGTCACAGGTTCAATACTGAGCACCGCAACAAGACATAAGGTAGTTGTACTGCATCAGCAAGGTCTCTCCCAGGCAAAGATTTCACAGCAGACGGGGGTTTCAAGATGTGATATTCAAGGTCTTTTGAAGAAGCACAATGAAATGGGCAACGTTGAGGAGCTTAGATAAAGTGATCGGCCAATGAAAAGTAGAGCAGCAGATCAAAAACTCATCATACTTAATTCATTTCAAAATCGGAAGATGTCCAGCAGTGTCATCAGCTCAGAACTGGTAGAAACTAGTGAGACCCAGGTACACCCATCTACTGTTTGGAGAAGTCTGGCCAGAAGTGTCTTCATGGAAAAATTGTGGCCAAAAAGCCATAACTTCCACGTGGAAACAAGGCCAAGCGACTCAACTATGCACAAAAACATAGGAACTGGGGTGCAGAAGAATGGCAGCAGGTGCTCTGGACTGATGAGTCAAATGTGAAATGTTTGGTGTAACAGAAGGAAGTTTGTTCGCTGAAGGTCTGGAGAGCGGTACAATAATGAGTGTCTGCAGGCAGCAGTGAAGCATGGTGGAGAGTCCTGGAGAGCAGTACAATAATGAGGGTCTGCAGGCAGCAGTGAAGCATGGTGGAGGGTCCTGGAGAGCAGTACAATAATGAGGGTCTGCAGGCAGCAGTGAAGCATGGTGGAGGGTCCTGGAGAGCAGTACAATAATGAGGGTCTGCAGGCAGCAGTGAAGCATGGTGGAGGGTAATGGAGAGCGGTACAATAATGATTGTCTGCAGGCAGCAGTGAAGCATGGTGGAGGGTAATGGAGAGCGGTACAATAATGAAGGTCTGCAGGCAGCAGTGAAGCATGGTGGAGGGTAATGGAGAGCGGTACAATAATGAGGGTCTGCAGGCAGCAGTGAAGCATGGTGGAGGGTCCTGGAGAGCGGTACAATCACTGGCGTAGCTATAGGGGTCGCAGCGGTCGCAATTGCGACCGGGCCCCGAAGCCAGGGGGGCCCACGGCCCCCCGCACCACATCAATAAAAAGTTACTATAGTAACTCGGGCCGCGGGCCCCTGTTACTATAGTAACATACTTTACTTACCTTCCTGGTTCCGGATCGCAGCGGAGGTCCTGACGTCAAGCGCTGTGTGCAGCGCATGACGTCACAGCGTTATGCGCCGCGCACAGCATCGAGACAACAGAACTCCCGCCGCGGCTGCAGAGGAAGGTAAGGTTAGCCCTGACTGGCGGGGACCGACTCCCGGGACCCGCCAATCAGCTGTTTTGAAGGGGCCGCAGCACTCGTACGAGAGCTGCTCCCCTTCATTCCTGTCACTTCATTCCGGTCACACTGTGAATCCGTGTCGGCGATTCACAGTGTGAGCGAGTAGTGAAATAAAGGGGAAGCAGCTCTCATACGAGTGCTGCGGCCCCTTCAAAACAGCTGATTGGCGGGTCCCGGGAGACACATCAGCTATTGATGGCCTATCCTGTGGATAGGCCATCAATGTTTAGGGACTGCACAACCCCTAAGCCTACGATGTTGCAGGCTTAGGGGGCCCATGAGACAGGATCACAGATTGTGTGATCCTGTCTGCTGGGCCCTGTATCTAAGACAATCACATGGTAGGCTTAGATACATGGCCCATGCGTGATCCTGTCTGCTGGGCCCTGTATCTAAGCCAATCACATGGTAGGCTTAGATACATGGCCCATGTGTGATCCTGTCTGGTGGGCCCTGTATATAAGCCTACCACACTGTAGGCTTAGATACATGGCCCATGCGTGATCCTGTCTGCTGGGCCCTGTATCTAAGCCAATCACATGGTAGGCTTAGATACATGGCCCATGTGTGATCCTGTCTGCTGGGCCCTGTATCTAAGCCTACCACACTGTAGGTTTAGATACAGGGCCCCAGCACACAGTAATCTTATACTGTATAAGATTACTGTCTGCTGGACCCTGTATCTAAGCCTACGTTGTGGTAGGCTTAGATACAGGGTCCCACAGACAGTATCACACATGGGCCCTGTATCTAAGCCTAACACACGTGTTACTAATCATTTTTTGTGTGTTTTCTTACAGGTTCGGTCGTTGGACTACGTCGGATTCCAGGACTACTTCGATGACAGCTTTTTTTTATTATCAATAAAATGGTTAATGAGGGCTGTGTGGGTTTTTTTTTTATTTCAATAAAATATTTTTTCTATGTCTTTGTGTTTTTTTTTAAACTATATTACTACCGCCTTAGTAATGGCCGCCAGCTGATTGACAGCATCCATTGCTAAGGCGGGGCTTAGTGTTAGCAGGTATAGAGGCTAACACTAACCCCCTTTATTACCCCGGTACCCACCGCCACCAGGGGTGCTGGGAAGAGCCGGGTACGATCCAGTACCCGTCCATCTGTAGTGATGGTCGGCAACTGGGGTGGCCGCAGGCTGGTATTATCAGGAGGGGAAAGACCAGATACAGTGGCCCTTCCCATCCTGGTAATGCTGCCTGCTGCTGCTTTATTGTATCTGGCTGGTTATGAAAAATGGGGGGGACCGCACGTCATTTAAAAAAATTAAATAAAATTGGAAAGAACGATGTGGGGTCCCCCCCAATTTTCATAACCAGCCAGATACAACACAGCAGCAGCAGGCAGCATTACCAGGGTGGGATGGGCCACTGTTTTTGGCCTTCCCCAGCCTAATACTACCAGCCTGCAGCCACCCCGGTGCCTGCCCGTCACTACAGATGGTCGGGTACTGGTTCGTACCCGGCTCTTCCCAGTACCCCTGGTGGCGGTGGGTATCGGGGTAATAATGGAGGTTAGTGTTGGCCTCTGCACCGGCTAACAGTAAGCCCCGCCTTAGTAATGGAGGTTGTTAATCAGTCGGCGGCCATTACTAAGGCGGTGATAATAAAGTTTAAAAAGATACAAGCACATAGAAAAAATGTTTTATTGAAATAAAAAAACAACCCCCATTAACCATTTTATTGAGAATAAAAAAAAACGCCGTCATTGAAGTCCTCGTATCCGAAGTCCAACAAACCGAACCTGTAAAAAAACACAAACACACAAAAATAATCAGTAACACATAAAGAAGCAAAATTATTATTCTTAACTGTCCTGGGTCCAGCGCTGGAGCCGCAATGTCAGCCAGCTGGGCCCTGTATCTAATCCTATCCTGTGTGATACTGTCTGCTGAGCCACTGTATCTAATCCTATCCATAGTTTATAGGGTCGTAGTGCTATAGATATGCTATGCTGTCTCATATACACACTTTTTTTTGGGCGGACACATATGTATTGGGGCTATTTCCCTGACATTTTAAGCCCTGAGGGTATGTTCACACGGCAGCGTCCGTTACGGCTGAAATTACGGTGCTGTTTTCAGGAGAAAACAGCACCGTAATTTCAGCCGTCATGGCATGTGCAGGCGTCTTTCGCTGCGTCCATTACGGACGTAATTGGAGCTGTTTTTCTATGGAGTCCATGGAAAACGGCTCCATTTACGTCTGAAGAAGTGACAGGCACTTCTTTGACGCGGGCGTCTTTTTTACGCGCCGCCTTTTGACAGCGGCGCGTAAAAAAAATGACCGTCGGCACAGAACATCGTAAGACCCATTCAAATGAATGGGCAGATGTTTGCCAACGCTTTTGAGCCGCATTTTCGGACGTAATTCAATGCTAAAACGCCCGAATTACGTCCGTAAATAGGGTGTGTGAACCCAGCCTTAGTGACGCCGCGGCTGCTAGTGCTGCATTGTTGGGTCACTTAAGAGACCCAGCGATGCAGCTGAAAGCTGCGGACCGTCGGCCATGAGAAGTTTGCGGGGGGGGGGCCCAGTAAGAATTCTTGCATCGGGGCCCATGAGCCTTTAGCTACGCCCCTGGGTACAATAATGAGGGTCTGCAGGCAGCAGTGAAGCATGGTGGAGGGTCCTGGAGAGCAGTACAATAATGAGTGTCTGCAGGTAGCAGTGAAGCATGGTGGAGGGTCCTGGAGAGCGGTACAATAATGAGTGTCTGCAGGCAGCAGTGAAGCATGGTGGAGGGTGCTGGAGAGCAGTACAATAATGAGGGCCTGCAGGCAGCAGTGAAGCATAGTGGAGGGTCCTGTAGAGCGGTACAATAATGAGTGTCTGCAGGCAGCAGTGAAGCATAGTGGAGGGTCCTGGAGAGCGGTACAATAATGAGGCTCTGCAGGCAGCAGTGAAGCATGGTGGAGGGTCCTGGAGAGCGGTACAATAATGAGGGCCTGCAGGCAGCAGTGAAGCATGGTGGAGGGTGCTGGAGAGCGGTACAATAATGAGGGTCTGCAGGCAGCAGTGAAGCATGGTGGAGGGTCCTGGAGAGCGGTACAATAATGAGGGCCTGCAGGCAGCAGTGAAGCATGGTGGAGGGTCCTGGGGAGAGGTACAATAATGAGGGTCTACAGGCAGCAGTGAAGCATGGTGGAGGGTACTTGCAAGTCTGGGGCTGCATTTCAGCAAATGGAGTTGGGGCTTTGGTCAGGATTAATGGTGTCCTCAATGCTGAGAAATACAGGCAGATAATTATCCATCATGTAATACCATCAGGGAGGTGTCTGATTTGCTCCAAATTTATTCTGCAGAAGGACAACGACCCCAAACATCCATTGCCATTAAGAACTATCTGCAGTGTAAAGAAGAACAAGGAGTCCTGGAAGTGACTATATGGCCCCCACAGTGACCTGATCTCAACATCCTTCAGTCTGTCTGGGATTACATGAAGAGATAGAAGGATTTGAGGAAGCGACATCCACAGAAGATCTGCGCTTAGTTCTCCAAGATGTTTGGAACAACCTCCCACCAAGTCTTTTCAAAAACTGTGTGCAAGTACCTAGAAGAATTGATTCTGTTTTGAAAGCAAAGGGCGGTCACACCAAATATTGATTTGATTTCGATTTTTCTTCTGTTCGTTCACTTTGCATTTTGTTAATTGATAAAAAAAAACTATCAACACATCTATTTTTGAAAGCATTCTTACTTTGCAGAATTTTTCACAACTGTGTAAAACTTTTGCACAGTACTGTATAATTACATTTTGGATCATAAGGGGCTCATATACTAATCTTGCACAGGGGCCCTCAGCTGTCTGTGTCCGCCCTGGCATCAAAGAGTTTAAATGTTCAGACTGCAGGTTTTATCCATATTTGCCATCCCTACAAGATTGTCTGGGACTCTCCTATAAAACAGGAAGACCTCCATAAGGGCAAGTACCCACGCAAAGTCATTAACTCTTCCGGAGCTGAACTCTTTTATTGACTGATCGCTCCAGAAAAGTTAATGACATGTAAGTAGCCACTTGTTGGACAAAAAGCAGAGGCGCCAGAGTGAGGAGAAGGTGTTTTGTTTATTAATTAATGGGGTTTCTGGTTTTGTTCAATGTGCACAGTGTTCTTTAACCCCTTCAGGACTGAGCCTGTTTTGGCCTTGTGGACGCAGCCGATTTTTTCAAATCTGACATGTGTCACTTCATGTGGTAATAACTTGGGAATGCTTTTACCTACCCAAGCGATTCTGAGATTGTTTTCTCGTGACATATTGTACTTTATGTTAGTGGAAAAATTTGATCTATAAATTCAGTACTTATTTGTGAAAAACAACAAACTTTAGAGAAAATTTGCAAAAATTAGCATTTTTCTATATTTCAATGTATCTACTTGTAAAACAGATAGCAATGCCACACAAAATAGTCACTAATTAACATTTCCCATATGTTTACTTTAGATTGGCATCGTTTTTTGAACATTCTTTTATTTTTCTAGGACGTTACGAGGCTTAGAACTTTAGCAGAAATTTCTCACATTTTGAAGAAAATTTCAGAAGGCTATTTTTACAGGGACCAGTTCAGTTCTGAAGTGGCTTTGAGGGCCTTATATATTAGAAACCCCAATAAGTCACCCCATTTTAAAAACTGCACCCCTCAAAGTATTCAATACAGCATTCAGGAAAGTTTCTTAACCCTTTAGGTGTTTCACAGGAATTAAAGCAAAGTAGAGGTGAAATTTGCACATTTTTTGTCAGAAAATGCATTTTAATAAAAAAAATTCCTGTAACACAGAAAGTTTTAACCGAGAAACGCAACTCAATATTTATTGCCCAGATTCTGCAGTTTTTACAAATATCCCACATGTGGCCCTAGTGCGGTAATGGACTGAAGTACCGGCCTCAGAAGCAAAGGAGCACCTAGCGGATTTTGGGCCTCCTTTTTATTACAATATATTTTAGGCTCCGTGTCAAGTTTGAAGAGGTCTTCTGGGGTCAAAACTGTGGGAACTCCCAAAAAAGTGACCCCCATTTCGCAAACTGCACCCCTGATGGAATTTGGAGTGGTATAGTCAGAATTTTAACCCCACAGGTTTTTTGCTGAATTTAGTGGAATTAGTCCGTAAAAATTTTTTGCATAAAAGGTAGAAATTTGCAATTTTTACAAGGCATAAATAAGAAAAAGCACCCTAAAATTTGTAAAGCAATTTCTCCTGATTACGGCAATACTCTATACGTGGTAATAAACGGCTGTTTGGATACACGGCAGAAGGGAAGGAGCGCTATTTCGCTTTTGGAGCTCAAGTTTGCTGGATTGGTTTTCGGGTGTCATGTCACATTTGCAAAGTCCCTGAGGGACCAACACAGTGGAAACCCCCCAGAAGTGACCCCATTTGGGAAACTACAGCCCTGAAAATAATTTATCTAGGGGTGTAGTGAGTATTTTGATCCTACAGGTTTTTTTTCTGAATTTAGTGTAATTAGGCCATAAAAACGTCTATTATTTTTTACATGCAACTTTTTAATTCTTATTTATTCCATTATTTGGGAGCTGAAGTGACTAAAAATAGCGATTCTGTTATTGTTTTTTAATTGTTTTTTTATGTCGGTCACCGTGCGGGATTAATGACATTATATTTTTATAGTTCAGGCCGTTATGGACACGGCGATACCAATTATGCATAGTTTATTTATTTTTTTCATTTTTTTCTAATAATAAAGGACCTTATAAGGGAAAAAGGGCGATTTAAAATTTGATTACATTGAACTTTAACTTTTTTATTTTTGTACATTTTTTGTAACTTTTTTTTTCCTTTTTTTTTTTAGTCCCACTAGGGACTTGAAGATCCAACTGTTGGATTGTTGTTATAATACCCTGCAATACTTATCTATTGCAGGGTATTATACCTGTCAGTTTCACACTGACAGGCAGCATATTAGGTCCTGCCTCTGGCAGGATCTAATCGCCTTCCGTAGATGGCAGACCGGAGGCCTTTGTTAGGCCTCCGGTTGCCATAGCAACCATCGGCACCCTGCAATCGCGCCGCGGGGTGCCGATGTTCTAGTAACAACTTAAATGCGGCGGTCGCTATTGACCGCCACATTTAAGGGGGTTAATCGGCTGGGATCACTGCTGTGATCCGATGTTTCCCCCCAGTACTAAGGTTGCTAGTAGCAGCCTGTACTGGGAGATGCCGGGCTGCGGGGAGTGCCTGTGCGCTCCGTTAACGGGCTGCAGGCACAAGGACCAGCTTTGCAGCTCGTTTTGGTGGTCGGGAAGGGGTTAAGGTCGGGTTCATACTGTGCGTGTGGGTTTTGACCCATTGACTTGAATGGGCAGCATAAATTCTGCTACAGACCGCAGTGAAAAAACGCACTATTACTCACGGATTTCGGTGACGGAATTACCTGCGATTTTTTTTTTAGATTGCGCTGCCGATTTTCTATTGCAGAAAAACTGCAGTGTATCCGGCCTGTGGGAACATAGCCTTAGGCCTTATTCACACTAATGTGTTAAACGTCCGTGTGACGGCCATTGAAACAGCGGCTGTCACACGGACCTATATAATTCAATGTGGCTGTTCACACGGCCGTTGTTTCAACGGACCGTGTGAAGGGTCCGTGAGAAAATAGGACATGTCCTATTTTTTCACGCTTCACGCATCCCTCCATAGACTCTATAGTATGGGGAATGCGTGATATCGCGTCCCGCTGCGCAGAGCACGGATCCACCTAGGACGTGAAGAACGGGAGTTTTTCACGTCCGAGATGCGCCACACTCGCGTGGATCTAGCCTTAGAGTGTCAGAACTCACTTTGGTAATAACCAGTACACCGGCATCAGTAGGACATGATCAGGATAGGATTTCGGCGGTGTAATATAAACAATTCTTGTTATTATTCACTTACAGCAAGCAAAGATCTTCAAAATGGTGAAGAATTAAAACACAAAGTAGATTGGAAAGTCGGTAAACTCTTCATTATGATAAAGCTTTCTAATTGTTACCAGAGACGAACCCTTACATTTTGCAGCCACCGTGGGTTAGGTTTTTGGCACCGTGGAAATCGTGGTTAGCAAAATATTTCCCCTGTACAAACGGCCTGAATTAGAGACGCTCTTACCTCTTTGACGTCTATATACTCCGATAGGGCATCTGAACACTTTAGCACTACCAGCACTACTAATGGGGGCACTCCAGCACTACTAATGGGGGCACTCCAGCACTACTAATGGGGGGCACTCCAGCACTACTAATGGGGGGGCACTCCAGCACTACTAATAGGGGCACTACAGTACAATAAATGAGGCTACCCTAGCACTATTAATGGGTCCACTCCAGCACTACTAATGGGGCTACTCCAGCACTACTATTTGGGGAACTCCAGCACTACTAATTGGGGCACTCCGACACAATTAATGGGTTTACCCCAGCACAACTAATGGGGCCACTACAGTGCAATTAATGAAGGTACCCAGCACTATTAATGGGGCACTCCAGCACTAACAATGGGGCACTCCAGCACTATTAATAGCTGCACTCCAGCACTAACAATGGGGCACTACACTCCCGCACAATTACTGGGTACACTCAAGCATTATCAATAGGGCCACTCTAGCACTAAGAACGGGGGCAATCAAGCACTATTAACGGGGGTACTCTAACCATAATAAAGTGTTATCCCCATCACACAAAGTATCTGTAGGTTATGGCTTACTAGCACTGATCCTAAATAATACAGGGGCTGCAGCACTGGTTTAGTTCTGTGCACCCATCACTCGCTGTGCAGCTCCCGTTCCATCAGTTGGACATTCATCAGTCACAAAGTGGTGGTATAACCTAGAGATACTTTGTGTGACGGAAATAACCCTTTAATAAAAGCACTCCAGCATGATTAATGGGGGCAATCTAGCGCTATAAATGGGGCACTCCAGTGCTATAAATCGTGGGGGGGAGATTTCTAGCCCTATAAATAAGGGCACCCCAGAGCTATTAATGGGGCACCCCAAAGTTATTAATGGGGCACACCAAAGCTATTAATGGGGCACTCCAGAGCTATAAATAAGGGCACTCCAGAGCTATTAATGGGGCACTCCAGAGCTATTAATGGGGTACTCCAGAGCTATAAATGGGGCACTCCAGAGCTATAAATAAGGGCACTCCAGTGCTATAAATGGAGGCACTCTAGAGCTATTAATGGGGTACTCCAGTGCTATAAATGGGGGCACTCCAGCGCTATAAATGGGGGCACTCAAGCGCTATAAATGGGGGCACTCCAGCGCTATAAATGGGGGCACTGCAGCGCTATAAATGGGGGCATTACAGCACTACTAATGGGGGTACTACAGAAATATTCAAGGCAGCACTCCAGCACTATTTTTGTAAATAAAAATATCATGGTAACTATGGTGCACGGACACAGTCACAAGAAGCTGCACCATTATCTTGCTATAAAGCCCTGGTGTACACAGTAGGGGTCCTTGATCTGCTGTTATCACCGGGGGAAGCGGCTTCCAGACAGACATTTCCATGGCGCCGCCACTGCGGGGAAAATGTGTCAAATGAACGGCCGAATGTCCACCAGAGTGGGAGCTTCTCATAGAGCGGGGGCCCCTAATACAACATATGGACATCTGTGGTTTATAAGACAGCTCCTTTAGGATAGCCTGTACTAAAACCAACCCGACAAAGAGCGGGGACTATATATAGGGACATTGTGTGGGGGTTAGTAGCCATGGCCCCCCAGGACTTTTCTTCATCTAGTACAGTAGTTCATCCTTATGTGCGCTTCACATCGCAACAGTGACTGATCCCCCCTTATGCGTTTTGGCACTCCAGCCCTCAGTGACACATCACACACAATATGGCCGCTGTTCTTCTATTCTATTCTCAAGGCCCTTCACCAGGGTCAGCAAAATGAAATATCGTTCATTACAATGTAAAACCCAAGGCTTCGGTGATATTTTTTGTAAATTCTTCTATCCTCTCAATATGTTCTGCACTTTACGCAGTACATGTAAATCTGCCAGGTAAAAACCAATATGCCGCCCTTTCAGCTACTGCAACCCAGCTTTCCCAAGCTCCGGAACAGCAAATCTGCCCAGTTGACATGATAGCGGAGTTGATACGCTGTATAATTAGGAGGATTGCTGATCAGGAATTCTAGGAAAGCTGGGTGTAGGTTGAAGCATTCCTCCCAACTTCGCAGTATTGTAAAGAGGGATAACAGATGTGGCGTGGGCATAAGGTTTTCTCCCGTTAAGTCACACCTCTAACCCCGCCCAATCCCTGCCCATACACACCCAGTTCAGCCCACACAGTATAATGCCCCCATAGCTGCCCCAATACAGTATAATACCCCCATAGTGCCTCCCACGCAGTATAACGCCCCCACACAGTATAATGCCCCTATAGTTCCCCCACACAGTATAATGGCCATATAGTGCCCCCACACAGTATAATACCCCCACAGTGCCCCCACACAGTATAATGCCCCCATAGTGCCTCCCACACAGTATAATGCCCCCATAGTGCCTCCCACACAGTATAATGCCCCCATAGTGCCTCCCACGCAGTATAACGCCCCCATAGTGCCTCCCACACAGTATAATGCCCCCATAGTGCCTCCCACGCAGTATAACGCCCCCATAGTGCCTCCCACACAGTATAACGCCCCCATAGTGCCCCCACACAGTATAACGCCCCCATAGTGCCCCCACACAGCATGATACCCCCACAGTGCCCCCACACAGTATAATGCCCCCACAGCTGCACCCCACATCCAGTGTAATGTTACTGTAGTGCCTTATAAAAATAATAAAATACTCATCTAGCACTGTTCCCACGACGGTGGGGGCTTCACACGCAATGTGTTTAGGAAAAATGCCACATTTTTTTTGTTGCTTTTTTCCTGGCGTTTCTCCCCTGCTGCGGCCATGTATTAGCTGGAAGTCAATGGGGAAATATAGAACACACTACAAACAGTGCCACTTTTTGGCTATGTTCACACGGGGTATTTTGCCGAGTTTTTTTATGCGGAAACCGCGTCGCAAAACTCGGCAAAAACGGCCCGAGAACGCCTCCCATTGATTTCAATGGGAGGCGTCGGCGTCTTTTTCCCGTGAGCAGTAAAACTGCCTCGCGGGAAAAAGCAGCGACATGCCCTATCTTCGGGCGCTTCCGCCTCCAACCTCCCATTGACTTCAATGGGAGGCAGGAGAAAGCGTATTTCTCGCTGTTTTATGCCCGCGGCGCTCAATGGCCGTGGGCGAAAAACGGCGCGATAATTGCCGTGAAAATCGGCGTGCAGGGAGAGGAATATCTGCCTCAAAGTTCCAAACGGAATTTTGAGGCAGATATTCCTCCCCCAAAATACTCCGTGTGAACATAGCCTTTAGGTGCCGTTTTTTGTTTTGCATTCTTTAGCGTTTTTCTCCATAAACCTCCTCAAAAAAAATAATAATACACGTCTCAATCTGTGTTGTGTTTTTTTTTTAATGACTTCTTTTAAATTACTTTATTTTGCAAAGAATAGAAGAGGCGTAAACGGGTTATTCCCATCTCAGATATATCTGGAGTATCCTCAGGATATACCATAAATGTCCGATAGGTGCGCCTCCTACTTCTGGGACTCACACCTATTTGGCGAATCGGGGACTTGATATTGCAGTGAAATCGTAGTCGTAGTCATGTGGTACAAATTTGTGATAATTTGCCTCCAATTTTGGTGCGTTTAAAAATTACACAAAAAAAAAACAGCATAAAAATCTGCAGCATCGGTCACACAGGCAGCGGCGGTTTCCATTACAATGGAGGATGATAAATAAATAACGCAGCGGCCGACATTTACTGAGACAGGCGTATCTTACGTCAAGGAGATGGTTGGATTGATTTGCGCCAATTTATTGGAAGGCGCACAATTTTGAATTGAGAGTCAGAAAAATCATAGCAGGCGTAAGATTGGCTTCAAAATGTGCGCCATTTTCCGGCTATTCCACTTTTTCTTCGCTATTCTTTCCTCAGAGGCCACGCCTATTTTGAGTTTTTTTGCCGCCGTTTACACCGTTAGTGAGTGCGCCACTACGTGTAGAGACTATCAGCAAAAATCTGCACGCTGCACGTCGACCAATTCGGCAGCGTTCACACACGGGCAGCAAAACCGCCCGAAAGCATCGCCCTGATTTTTTCCAATACGTTCCTTTGCGGTTTTGTTAAAGCGGTCGTCCCGCTGTACTGGGCGGGATTTGCAGGGCGCATGCGTGACCACCGCTCCACCTAAACACCTCCTCACTGCAGTGGCGGTTCGAGACCCCCGTTCTTCTGATCGGTCCTAGCAGTGGGGCCCCCAGCGATCAGACGTTTACAACGGGATCTGTCTGGTTCCACCGCGCTGCATGACTGAGGCTCCAAATGTGAACATAGCCTTACAAAACTGAAAGAATTAACCCCTAACCACGAGCGACGGATATATCCACGAGATCAGCGGTAGGAGCACGGCTGTTATACACAGCCTGGCTCCTGCCCCAACTGCTGGAATCAAAGCGCTGTCCGATTCCAGCAGTTTTACCGATTAGATGCCGCTGTAGCGACAGGGAGGGAGCTCCCTCTGTCACCCCATTGGCAGCTCCAACGATATTGCGGGGCGCCGATCGGTTTCTATGGCAGCCGGGGGCCTAACAAAGGCCCCCTGGTCTGCCTTCAGCATCTGCCTATTAGGCCATGCCAGAGGCCTAAGGGTATGCTCACACGGCCGTAAACGCCCGAAAAACGTCTGAAAAATCGTAAGCAGAACGCCTCCAAACATTTGCCCATTGATTTCAATGGAAAAAACGACGTTCTGTTCCGATGGGCCGTTTTTTCCGCAGCCGTTTTCAAAAATGGCCGCGTAAAAAAACGGCCGCGAAAAAGAAGTGCATGTCACTTCTTGGGCCGTTTTTTGAGCCGTTTTTCATAGACTCTATTGAAAAAAGCTCCAAAAACGGCCGTAAAAAACGCCGCGAAAATCGTGAGTGGCTTAAAAAACTTCTGAAAATCAGAAGCTGTTTTCCCTTGAAAACAGCTCCGTATTTTCAGACGTTTTCGAGTTTGTGTGTGAACCTAGCCTTATAGATTGCCTGTCAGTTTAAGGGTATGTTCACTCGCAGTGAGCAAAAACGTCTGAAAATACGGAGCTAGGTCCTGATTTTCAGACGTTTTTGTAACTACTCGCATTTTTTCAGGTGTAATTCGACGCGTAAAACGCCCCAATTACGTCTGAAAACAGTGCGTGTGAGCACAATAACGAAGTTCCGGCTCTTGGAACGCGGCGATGCAAAAACAAGTCATTTTTTTTTTAAAGATTTTTTTATTTTGCAAACGAAGGAAAACATATAAAACCTTTACATATTTGGTATCCCCGTAATCGTGCCGACCCATGGAATAAAGGTAACATGTTATTTACGCCGCATAGAGAACGGCGTAAGTTTATAACGCGAAAATCAATGCTGGAACAGCTGCTTATTTTCAATTCTTTCCTAAAATAAAGTTAATAAAAGTTAATCAATACATTATAAGCATCCAAAAATGGTGCAGTTAAAAAATACAACTCGTCCCGCAAAAAACAAGCCCCTATACGGTTATGTGGACGGAATAAAAAAAAACATGACTCTTAGAATGCGACCGTGAAAAAACAAAAAAATAATCCTTGATCATTAACGCACAAAAAGGAGTGGTCATGAAGGGGTTAATGATAATGATTTATTCCCCCCCCCCCCTCCCCTCATAATTTAGACTTTTTTTTTTAATTGTCAATTTTGGACGTCACGTGATTTGGCCCTCGTTTCGGCTCTGTCGCTTCAATGCAGTAGGACCAGGGGGCGGAGCTAGTCACTAGGGGGCAGGACCCTTGCCACCAGGGGGCGGGGCTTTTCCAGTGACGCAGCCTCTAATCCCCAAAACGGAGGCGGCAGAGCGCTGGCTACTGCTCAGCGGGACTCTGCGCATGCGCACTCACGTGATTTCTCTTCAGCGGCTGTTGCGTCGGTTTGTTTTCGCAGCCATTTTGTGTTGCATTACTGGGAAAAAAAAAAAAAAAAAAAAGCCTCAGCGCCGGAGTGCGGGGTAGAGGCGGCGAGCTGTCATAGCCTCCCCCTCCCCGCCTCCACCTGCTGCTGGCGACGAACGCCGTGCCGGGGAGGGAGAAGGGAGCGGACGCCGGGGCTGCTTCTAATACCCGCTCCGGCCTCGGCCTCCTCTCTGCAGAGCTCCGGGGGCTAGTCAGGATGTGCGTCCGCCCGAGGAGAACCTGCCGCTGCGCCTGAGGTAAGATAAAAAGCAATGCACCGTCCGGGAGGAGTGTGAGGGTAGGCGGGAGCGCTGACAGGACATACCGGGGACCCGGGTGCGGCCTGCGGGGAGATTGAGGATTTTTTAATATATTTTTTTTTCCTCTTCACATCGGAGGATCGGTGACTGCGGAGCCCCCACACGTCTCAGGTAGCCGGTGTCTCATGTACCGAGGTGGCGGCGGCGGGGAGGGGGCTGTATCCAGGGGCTCCCGTATTCTGCCCGGCTCGGCTGTTTCTGGGGGGAGCCCATATTCTGCCAGGGCCCGGTTCAGGGGGCGGGGGGGCTGCAGGTAGATCGTTATCACTCCCCCCTCCTCCTGTAGGATCCGGTCCTTGCCCGGTGCCGATCACATTTGCAGCCAGAGCTCGTCATTTACGGCTGATCTAATATTTACTACATTATATAGAGATTATTATATGTTTAACCATTTCGGTTTTATTATACGGTGTTGCGCTATTTCTTGCACGCGACCGACCTGCTCTGCGCCGGATTGGCTGGCGTCCGTCTCCAGACCGTATCACGGAACGCCGTTAGACCGATCCACTCACCCCGTTCAATGCGCCTGATGGCTTAACCCGTCCAAAATGGTCTCATTCATTGTTCGTGCCCGCGTAGATTTAATTTTTATTCCTTAAAAACTTAATTTCCTACCAGCACGGCCTCACCCACCTGAGTACATATTCTGCCAGGGTTGGTGGGCACCAATGCTGATATTGTGTGGCAGGGTGCCCATTGATTTATAAGGGGGGGGGTATACCTGCTGAATGATGGGGGTAGTTACTCAACAGGTACGGATCTTGTGATGGAGACGGCGTCTCCTGTTATGTTCACAGGCCTGGCGTGGAGACCTCATTGGGGTGAGGGAGGGGGGGGGGATTCCCTCAGAGCTCCTGTTGGCAGTGACAGAGTTAACTCCTAGGATCAGGTTGCTCATTCATAGAATTATTAAGGGTAATGCGAGGAGGGGTCTCTAGGGGCTCCCCGTGCTGGCCGTAGTGATAATCGGGGGCCCCCCATGTCCCGGCTGTGTGTGGGATATTCTCCGTGGTGCAGTTTCCATTCATCGCTCTGGCTGGGAGCTGTTCACATCTGCAGAGGAGGCCTTGCTGCAATGTGTCTATTGTACGGCTCAGCACCCTGCCCGCTGCTCCCAGCCTCATCCAGCTCCGCTAGCCCATAAAAACCTCAGCGGGTCGGCTCATCGG
This sequence comes from Rhinoderma darwinii, assembly GCF_050947455.1. Lineage (NCBI taxonomy): Eukaryota > Metazoa > Chordata > Amphibia > Anura > Rhinodermatidae > Rhinoderma > Rhinoderma darwinii. The sequence goes on along the minus strand of NC_134696.1, from coordinate 100,616,374 downwards.
CAGCGTCTTCCGGCTTCATCCAGGGGTCATGTATGTGCAGGATGACAATCTATTAACGTTAGTGACTCCGTCTTCTTGAAATGTGTTGCATTGTGATCTGTCAATGTTTCTATGCTGGGGCTTTTTATTGTATTTTATTTTATTTTTTATTATTATTGTGACCATTCAATATTGTAACTAAAAAGTTGATACAATGGTTATACAAAGGGGGTCACAGATTGATACCGTTCATACACGTAGTGCTGGGTGACGGATATCCACATAGGTTCTTGGCTCCACACAGTCAGATTGTGGGAAGATGTCTTGGGTATAATGTCTTTCACAAGCCAGTAAGATCCAGCCATAGACTTTTTAGATTTATTTTTTTCCTGGAAGATCTCTCCAATGACTGTTCTGTCTTTGTGGGTCTCCAGACTGTTTCCTAAGGGGAGGCAAAAGGGTCCTGCACGTTCTGTTTTTACCTGGAAGATCCCCACAAAGATTGGAGGTGGCAGTTCTCCTCCGTTGATAGACTTGCTGGGGGTGATAAGTCTGCCTAAGGCCTTGTTCACACAGTGCAGGTTTTGCATGCATTTATTTTAAGCCAGGAACGGAACCTAAACAGAATAAATAAAGGAAGGCTTTATAGGTCTGTTCTCCTGCATTCAATTAAAAAAAAAAATGCTAAATATGTAAACAAGGCCAAACAGTTCTTTGACCATCAGCTGTCGAGTTTTCGTGGCACTGGGATCAAAGTTTCCCGATTTTGCACGTAATATTTTGTTGAAGTGGAGTCTGTTATGCAGAAGATATAAAGGCCTCTTGCCGTTGTCTTAGACCGGGACGAGCAGTCTGAAGTCGCGGAGTGCAGCGTTCCTCAGGACGCCATTAGCAGAACTGGACTAGTTCTCCAAGACATCTTGACGTTTTCTTCTGTTCTATCCTTCGGGGTTGCACTCCTTTAAAATCTATGACCGTTCTTCTTTTTGGTCTCGATAACGGTTCACCTGCGTTGGTCTGACTGGTTCCAAAACACTACAATCCTCTACCGATTCCCGGTGAACTCCAACCAGGGCCTGGACATCGGATGTTTCCTGCCTCTGATCTGAGAAGATATCGGGGACCATAACGCAGGAGTTGGCCATGTTTATTCTCATAGCTGCGTCCATTTTTGTGCCGCTCTTGGGACCAACTTTAGACGTTGATCTTTAATTTCCACGTGTGGTTTTTAGGACGGGAAATACGATCAAAATACGTTTTATTGAAAGGGCTCTTATCTGTCTTATGTTATGTGGTTCTTGTCCGAGTTCCGCGTGTGAGCGGAGGTCTTCCGGACTATGCCATGTGTCTACATCTGTCCATAGAGCAGTCTAAAATCTATTATAAAGTAAAGCGGCAGAGTAGATGCCGTATACTTTAGAGTCACGTGAACTATGTCGTTTCCAAATTCTCGGTGTGAATGGGAAATCATATATTCCAACTCTCTTCCAGCCAATGTTTTATTTCTGCTGAGTGGGGAAACGCTTAAACCCGGACCACTGCTTGAAAGCTCTTAAACTATAACGTCTATTCTTGGTGTAATGGCTCTGTACCTGGATCATATCTTTTGTATCCTAAATGCAGGAGACTGACCCTATATGAACACTTTGCAGATCGTTGCCCTCCTCTCACCAATTCTCTCACGTGATTTTGCTTCCATCCACCAGCAATTAAATTTCAACAGGGCCGAAGGAGAACGACCCCTATTTTTTGTTTTTTTTTGTTTGCTTCCCCTCGAAATAAGCAGTGCCAAACAGGACTGCCAGCTGCCTATCTCCTTCTGCTTCATTGAAATAACATGCACGCTTGGGAATGAGTCGGGTATGATTACTTGGCCCAAAACTCATTTATCTGACTCCTCTTACAGGGGCAGAAAAATTCCCAGGAGCCGGGTAGTCAGAGGGATTATTATGGAGTGTTCAGATTTTGCAGGGCATAAAATAAACCGGTAGTCACTCTCTGCTTCAGCAATGACACCCTGATCGCCGAGCGGCTACGGACCCGGAAGTTACTGCAGCGGTCACATGCCAGTGCAGCCAGTCGCTGGCCTCCGCAGTCACTCGCCGTTCATGGCATCATCACGGCTATAGCCAGTGAATGGCCAATAAACGGTTCGCGACCACTTCAACACTAAAAAAAATAATTGTCCATAGCTGGACTATAGTCCTCTGTACATCATGGATCTCAAAATTTGCGGAGTGTAACGTAGCAAATAAGAAAAGTGTTAATAGAGATGAAGACTAGGTCGTTTCCAGCAGAAACACAAATCACTGATCATCTCCCCAGCTCTGCACTTTTTGGTTATGTACTCACTCGCTTGCCGTCTCCTGTCTACTTCTGATCGGACTCAATCTTGAATTTTAGATTTCACCTGTTTTCTCTTCCTTTATGCTATCGATCCCATGATGCCTCAGTACAGCATCACATGGGAAGCTGGAGCCCATGCCATCTCTGCCTGCTGGGAGGACGGTGTGATCATCCTTCAATATTCTCCGAAATAAGCTAAGAGATTATAAGCATAGAGCCAGGGAGGCTGAGCCTGTCCGATCATCAGAGGCTGAGCCTGTCCGATCATCAGTAACTGGCATAGGAGTGAGTGTCCCAGTAGGGGGTCTGTGTGGCGCAGTCCATGCCATTTTATTATACAGGAAGTACTGGTGCCTATATAAGTGACACATGGACCCCCATAGACTCCTAGTCACCGAAGTCTGATTTAAGACGGTTGCTATTTGAAAGGCCCTTGTGTAATATTTAGTGATGGGAGCAACCGGAACAGGTAAGAGACTGACACATGAAATTCCTTAATGGGACTTTAGTTTGGGGGCTCCGTCCTTTTTAAGACTAGTGGTATTTTGACCTTGTACTATATTATGGCATCCTTAGACTTTATGAGGGATGGGTGAGTGTACGCCCTGGTAATATTACATCAGACGCCTCCGCTTCTCTATAAATACTCTCAGTTGTCAACTCTCCATCCTAGACGTCAAAACGATATGGACTTTGCTTTTACCATTTCTTTTCTTGCCCTTTGATGCTCTCACAGTGTACAAGCTTCTAATATTGGGTTATTTTATGACCGTCTATAGAAATCGCACTAAATTTATTCTGGCATGGCAGTCTGGCTTAGATCAACTAATGAAACCAAAAAAATCCTTCACCCCTCTTTTACATGGTCAAATTTGAGGCTGTGACCTCATGTGGCCACCATGAACAAGACAAGTTGGCGCCTCCTGCACCATTTGGGTACCAGTTACTTGAAAACTTGTTATTCCCTACTGTTCCCCATTATAAACCCATAGGTACTCGGTGTGCCGCTATCTCTGTAATGTGGAATGCAATGAATCTGCAGAGGAGGCCTTGCTGCAATGTGTGTAACTATCAAATCAGAGGTGCAGTGTGGGCCGATATCGAGCTGCTGGCCCTGTAATATGGATCCTTACCCAGTATTAACTTTTCCTGAACAATGATCTGGTTGGTGATGTTACTTGATTGTCGTTTCATGTACTGGAGAGAAGCTGCAGGACCGTTTTACTGTTCTGGCCATTGTCTGCTGTTTTCAGCAGCCCATTGGACTGAAATATTTGTAGACTAGTATGGGTTTGTATGTATTTAAATTCCACACTTCTTTATGGATGTTTGTTGCTTGTGATAGAAGTATGATTGGTCATGAGCAGCTGTGATGTCATCCTCTGAGCCTAGTCCCGTGAATCGTGCATGATTGGTCATGAGCAGCTGTGATGTCATCCTCTGAATATTTATAGAGATCATTTTTTTATTTTTTTTCCCACTATGGGTCATGCACTGCATTATTTTCTATGTGCAGTATCAATCTTGCTGTAAATCACATGCATTGCTGCACATGTTTTCTTGTAAGATGTTTGAAACTGTCGCTAAAGCCAGTGGCTAATATGTGCTGGGTATAGAAAGAGCTGGTACAATCATTTATGTATAAAATGCTGATCACGTGGAGCAATAGACTTCTACCAATATATTATATTTTTTTTAAATTAAATGTAACATATATGACTTTTTGCGGTGAGCCTACAAGTGTTAAGCAGCCCTACCTATCGACCTACATAATTTGGCATATGTGCTGTGTACCCATTATATAGGTGTGTTGACACCTGTCGTGTGTTGCTGTGGTCTCCGTCCTGTAGAGTTTCTCTTTAATAAATAG